>NW_024540297.1:0-279882 GCF_016647625.1 Suillus subalutaceus
ATTGACTCACGATGCACTAGATGCCGCGCGTATGCAATTGGTGGTGGCCGTCAGTGATGCCCACCTGCACACATTATCCGTACGTATCAACCTAGTAATGTAAGCTTGCAGTTCGGTTATCTAACCCTACTTACAACAACAGGTAAAATCTGGAGAAAGTCTTCTTACCAATCCCGGCTGCCACCCAAAGAAAAATCAGAATGTGCATGCAGCTGACTCTTGGTCAGAGTATCAGAGCAGCTTGAGTGGGGCCTGACGACAGCGACAGCGACAGCCGTCGTGGGAACAACCTATCACAGTCGATATTCAAGACACAGTCCGTCGTTTTAAGGGGCGCTAAAACTTAAAAAGCGCCCACTCAGCACACGGGTAAGGCTCAAAACTCAAGTAGGGATGATTCCACACCCTGGCAGCACTTTTTAGAGCTTGTCAAGGTCTGTTAGACCCGGTTTCCATGTAGGACAAAACACATCTCTGAGACAACCCTCTCGCAAGAGGGTCTCCCTCAAATCCTCAAGAGTCACCAGAATACCCTTGTAGGCCTCGTTGGAGGGTTGGTTCTGGTCGTCTCATGTGGTTCTAGAGAGCCTTTAGCGTGTTATTTTATGTTCCGCTGCCCTCGAGATCATCATATTGTAGGTCCCGCTGCCCTCAAGATAACCTAGAGCCTCTGGTGCTCCTCGCGCATGACTCATGTTTTACCCCCCGTGTTTCTACTTACACCTATGTCATTTTCTCGCATGTTTTCTCTACTTACATTATGTTTTTTCCGTTGTAGTTGTCATTCTAATAATATATATCACACTGCTGTATCATTGTTCTTAAGATTCAGTGTTTTCAAATGTGTCCTGACGCAATCGAGAGCAGGCATTGGAGCCGCTATACTGACATTGTCAAAACAAGGAGAAGTCAAAACAATAAGTCCATAGTAACATAAGTAGGGTACGAAAGGGACAGGGCAATATGAGCGCAGGATGAGTTAGGAATGAGCAAACCATCATCCGCAGCACGAGACGATGAGCAAAAGTAGCATCCAAAAAAACACGAGCGTACGCAAATTGAAATACAATTAAGATGAAGGGGGGCGAGGAGGGTTAACTGGATCTTGACTAAATGATCGTGCCACATTGTCATGAGGAACATAGTCCAAAGGCACAGTATCGCGGATGTGATCTGCCCATCTGGAATTATGGTAACGAGTCCTGCCTTGAGGGTATCCACCACGGTAAGTTCCTCCACCAAGTGCCCGCCGTTCATCAAGGTCATCGCGTCGAGAGTATCCACTCTCACGAGCATAGTTAGGACCAAGTACCGGACTGTATCGACTTGAGTATGAGCGTTCGCGCTCACTGTGAGCATAATGATCATCACGGTATACCTCCAAGGCTGGTGAGCTATCCCGCATGGCATATTCATCGTTAGTACGAGGCTCAGGTCCATAATGGTCGGGAGGTTGCGAACCAGCATAACGGTGATTGCGAACGTCACGGTGGTAGAAGGCATCGCGAGGGTAGAGAGCATCATGCTCAGTGATTGGGGTATCTTCACGCAGATGGTGGACCTCACGACGACGCACAGCCTCGTGTATGTACCATGGCTCACGAGAATGATTGCGAAGAGGCTGACGAGGATCGCGCGAGGTGTTGCGAGGGACGTGATGGGGAGGGTCTCGAGGGTCCTGACGAGGCTCGCGGGGATCGCGAAGAGGCTCACCCTCATGAGGGTCATTGTGGACAATTTCATGTTGAGGTTCCCGTGAGAGGCGTACAGCATCACCCTTGTCAGAGCCTTGCTGGATACCCTCACGAGGGTCATGATGGACAGAGAGCTCATCATGAGCTTGGGGTGGGTTGGCTGGAGGGTCACGGGAGTCATGAGAGTCGTCAATAGTACGAGGATCCTTGATGGGATTGGTGACTCGAGGTGGTTCCTGCTGATCTCCTCCTGGTCCGTCATCCTGCATCGCCTCTGAAGGTAGGTCCTTCTGTAACGTCTCCTTAGGGACATGATCTAAACCAGAGGAGACACCACTCTTCACAGCTGCAACCGTCTTCTCGCCCTCATCAACTTCAGATCCATCCGAGCGGCCATACGCCATGCGAAGAGCACGTTTCATCTTACCCTTGGATTCCTTTGTGAGTGGGCGTGGTTTTACTAGAGAGTACATAGACGGTAGATCCTTAGCCATTCTGTAAGAATAGCTGTTTCGAAAAAAGGCTTACCCTTTGTGCGCACGTTAGAGGGACCATCCTGGAGGAATGCTGGTACCGTAGCTATACGCCTCGAGTCAAGTAAAGTTAATATAAAATAAAGAGTACTCACCTGCAGTCTCAGGCTCTGGCGATGCTGCTACACTCGATGATCCCACTGTCAATGGGGACAGAGGGCCACCCTTTATCGGAGAAGTTGGTAGGGCAGGCGTTTTGGGTTGCTTCGGCCGTGCAGCCTTCTTCTCCACTTTCGAAGTATCAGACTTCTCGCTGGACGGGGCCGGCCTTTTTAACGCATGTGAAGTATCCACGAACTTCAGTTTCCTCTTCTTCCCGCGTGCTTCTTCATACTCCGATTCAGGCTCTGTGGCGACATTCTCCCCAGCTGAAGTACTAATTTCAATCACCTCGCACTGTGCTGCGGCAGTCGGTCCCGGCTTTCGAGCGACTTTGAGCGGGTGTGAGGGTGGTAGTGTAACGACTCTAAATGGACGTGATGGTGGCGGTTCCATGACATCTACTCGTGTGGCAAATTTTCTGAACTTCCGAGTAGTAGGTACTATTGGATGATCGTCATCCGAATCATCGTCGTCGTTGGCGTCGGCGTTAGGTGGTGGAGGGGCCTTCGTCACTTTATCAGCCTTCTTGACTTTGGTAGTCGCATTGCTGGGCTTGAGACGAGCTGGGCCATGGTAGTCGGTGTCGCCATTAACAAACAGCCGTCTAGCACCAGCATGTGGCCAGTCAGAAGGAGGCGCTATGCCTGTGATGACAGGCCTCTCAGAGGCCATAACAGATGCTGCACATAACATTAGAATCAGAATGTTCTTACAACGAGAATCTTACCTCGATACGCCTTGTCAACTTTGACAACTTTCATGGTTCCTGACTTCAATGCCTCCACGAGCACCGCAATTTCCTTCTGTGTCAGCGCTCCAATGCCCTTATTCTTCGAGTTCTCATTGTGAGTTTCACCAGGCAAGAGACACCTTTCAGTTGGATATCCCTTGATGCAGAGATTGGCGTCAGCAAGTGCGCTGGACATGCCCTTCCAAGGGAAGTTTTTATCCCAGGCACACTTGCCCCCAAGCTGGGCTAGTATACATTTAGTCAGATGAATTAAAAGACCAGTGACGTTCTGACATACCGACTTGTTTGATAAGTTCAAGCTTAACCCACTTCAAAGCATCATCCCGTCCCTCGGGTGCCTGAGACTGATCACGACCATTGTTTGGAGGCGAGTGGGGGGTCAATAGGTCACTGCAAGTATCATCATGGAATGCTTCATCCACCTCGGCCAAGGATGTACTATTACTGTTTGAAGATGTGGTGTCAGTCGTAGCATCAAGGTAGATACAATCATACTTACTACACGTGTGCTTTAAGATGCCCGATGATGGCATCATCACTCGCACGGCATCGTGTTTGCCAGAACTGCATCTTGCTAAGTATACGTGAGGATTTAGACGACAAAGAATCTTACCCCTGCAGCACCTGGTGTGTTATATGAATGGCCGAGTGACCCGTCTTCATTGACCACTTTGCCACATAGGACGATGGCTGCTTCGAAGCCAGATTTAGCGGAGGCAGACTCGAGCTACAATAGCAATGTGAGATGATGACGAAAGTTCAGGTGAGATGACATACAATCTGTATTACTCTTCGATAATGTTTCTGAAATCCCTGTCCACGCTGAGCTATTGTCTGAGTAGATGATCCAAGGAGCGATGCCTCCTCGTGCATGAACAAGAGGTCTTGGTAAGAATCGGGATAGGCCTCTTTGAATTTGTCGTAACACTGCGTGCGCACGGTCGCACCTGTAAGGAATATAAACCTTGTGCAAAAGAAGATGTAATATAGTACTTACTGGGCGTGCCGCCTCCGGCTGGGGCCTCTCTGCCAATGCGCGCAAGTTCCGTCTGCATATGCTCTTTGAAGTAGTTAGCGTACAAGTTCCAGTAATTAATACCATTCACGGTGCGCCCGCGACTCTTCAAGAATAAGTTGATCAATTGGGAAATAGGGAGTGTAGTAGACGTAGAGAGATCAAGAAAGCCGCGCTCGACTGCAGCAAACCCGACCTCTAATGCTGCATTCAGCTCCGCCGACCTGCGTCCAGTAATTGTATGTCCCTCTTGACGGGTCACCGGCTCGCGCTCTTCGGGAAAGCGTTCATGGAATGAAGGACCTGCACCAATAGTATTCATCGAAGAGGCAGCATTAGTCTGGAATGGCGTTGGTGGAATAATGTTCGTTGCTGGGACGGGAGGTGCATGATCTTGAGACAATGACGATGGAACAGGCTGAGGGATGAATGGGGCAACGTCACCAGAAAAATCCTGCGTAAATCCTGAAGGAGTTTGGCCTGTAGCGTAAGGCTCCAGGGAACATGTACGAGAGGTTGCTTGACCCGATGAACTCGTAGGAAAATTAAAACTTGGTGGTGGTGCTAGACGGCTTATGTCCTGCGCGATGAGGTGATGTTGGGTTCCCCCGGGTAAAAAAGACTCAGCCCCCATCATACTAAAGGTGTCAGAGGAGTTAGGATCCATCCATGCAGGTTGCTGGCGCATAGAATTAAAAAAAATATCCTGGATCTGCGCAGGGGTTTGTGGGGTAGGAAACGGTGAGGCATGTCGACTAGCCACGGGGACCGTTAGCGATGATGTTGCGTTTGCCGAAGTATTATCTGGCACCGCGTGGGTGAAATTTGGTGCACCAGAGTGCACAGGTACGAGGTCTTGATCTTCCACAGTGGTGGCGTGTTGATAGGCCTGGCGACGGATAGATGCGCCTTTGACAAGGCCAACATCCCGCGCTGTGGCCTTGAGCTTACTCCTGAGTCGTGACGGAGTCAGCTCAGCAGGTGGTGTTGCGCATCGACGACCACCACCGAATTGTTCAGACATGTAATCAAAGTTATCGGGGAGGCCCATGTAGCTCGAGTGAGGAGACGGTGGGTTATCGGGGTTGTTTTGCGTCATTTCTGCAGTAGATAGTTAATGAGAGAAGAAGTATGTAGGCACACACTTTACTTACCTATATGCGAGATACTAGAGAGAAAATCTGGCGGGAATTCTGAAGGGGCACAAAAAAAACCCCAGAGCTCTGATACTTATGAGGGATCCATCAGTGCAACGGTGTTCCATAGTTTCACTCGGACTAAGAAATGAGCGGTAGAACTAAACAAACGTACAAGACATTAAAAACTATTCGGATAGTAACAGAGACATACAAGTTCAAGAATGTGTGGGCGAGGGCCTAAGTGAGGGTTTGAGTGAGGCGCTGAGGAGGCTCTGAGGAGGCTCGGGAGGCTAAAAAGAGGGTTCAGAATGATTCAAACACAGATGACATTGAGCACAAGTGACTTACTTTGCGGCCGATATGGTCTAGACCCAATGACAGTACTGTCATGTCAGAAAGGCTGAAAAGAATATTACAGATGATGCGAAAATTGAAAGAACAAGGGACTTATGGTGCAGCCGAAGATCCAGACTGTAGTATCATTATGTCACAAAGGCTGAAATGAGTGCTAGAAAGCGCAAGTGACTTACTTTGCAACCGATGACCCCGAATAACTTCAAATCGAAGTGGTTACCAGAAACGAAGGAGTGATCAGAAACAGTAACTGCGACCCAAGACGTTAGTAGTAGCCGAAGAGGATATAAAGGATGAGGGTTTGGGGAGGCCCGAGAGGCTACAGAGAGGCTGAAAAATGAACGTCGTGTTGTAACTAAGGATAATGTCAATGAACCGACAAAGTTACCTCTACTGAGTTTGAATCAAGATGAGGTCTGATACTGTACATCAGAAATTAAAGTACAATTTCAAAAAAGAACTGTTGTACTGACATGCTATCTACATTTGAAAGTATTCAGTTACTTGCCGTTATACCAGTCAACGTCTGAGACGCTTGGTAGGGCGACAATCACTCTCACTAATATACTGGTCCTCATCCACGGCAACACTTTCATCATCAGATGTAGACCGCTCCACAAACGATATTGGTGGGATAAGATCATCAGTGTGAGCAACGTTGGGCCATGTTGATTTGTGCACAGCTCTAGAAGCCAGCTGGGGTGGCGGGCGTGACAATGGTGGTGTTGATTTAGGCACAGATCTAGAGGCTGGCCGGGGTGGTGGACGTGAGATCTCTACAAAAACTTGAACGCGACGACGACTAGCAGGAAGAGCAGAATGAGAAGGTGCAGTAGGATGAGGAGGTGCAGTAGGATGAGGAGGTATAGCAGGACGAGTAGAAGGTGAAGCAGAGCGAGTAGAAGGTGTGGCAGGAGGTGAGGGGAGACGGCGAAGACCCTTTCGGTCAATGTTACCGTCAGCGAATGCACGTCGACCGCGAGGGTGGATGGAATGATGTGACGGTGCCTCTCCAATGATAATCGGGTCTTTGGACATTGTGAGGCGTGTGCGGCCAGCATCACTTGTGACGGCTCGAATAGTGAGGGCGCCTGTCTTGAGAGCGTTGACCAGATTAGCACGATGACGGAGGGTCAAATCATGTATTCCTTTGGTCCGAGTGAGTGTGGGTCGAGTCTCGCCAGGCATCAAAGTCTCGTCCGGATAGTTCACAAGGCAACATCCGAGCCGAGCAAGTTCCTTTGGGAGAGTTTTCCAGGGGAAGTCGTTTTGAGTGCGGCCATGCAGGGTGCCACCGACAGACGCTGAAATAAAGTCAAGATTAGTGTAAAAGGGAACTAACGAAACTCACCAGCGAGGGCTGCTATACCACCCATGATACAGGGAATTCCATCCAGTGCCTTCCATCCGTCATCGACTTGGAGACTGGCATTAACCCCACTAACTTCTAAGTCCTCTGTTGACACTGCTGCATCCACGAGCTAGAAGTGATCAGCGGATTTTCGGATATAAAACTGACTAGAGAACTTACGAGGTGAGTAATTGTAAAAGAGTGCGCGTCCGTCTGCATGGCAGCATCAACATGCAAGGGTCTAGATATGGTCGTAGTCATCTGCAACAGAGTAACAGGGTACGAGAAAATAGTTAATCGATAACACACAAAAGAGGCCATAGAAATCTTCGGAACATGGATAATTATAGTAAGTTTGAACTTCGAAGAAGCCTCGAAGCCACCGAAAAGCTCAGGCGCCCCCGATTCAAGTATGGAGGGGCAACATGAACATTGAGGGTGATATGGACGGTCTGGGTACAAGTCTATATAGACTTCAGGTCTGGACTTTGCGGTCTGGGTCCAGGTGGCGATGCCCAGACGGAGTTTGAAGCTGTCGGCGCCCCCCGAGCATGGCTGACCACTCCCACCAGTCACATCACGTTGTGTAATATTGTTTGTCAACACTGGCGCAGATAGTGAGCACTGGTGCAGATATTGATGAACTTACTTGCATTAACAGTCTTGTCACGCACTTCACACTTCACTGGGTCTCGCTAGTCACTGGTGGCAGGTGTGAGTCCTGTCATTCCGTCTTCGGTGCTTCTTTCTCATCGTTCTCTATTCACCTCTTTCTAGTTTGCCATTCAATATTCTTGCTGGGTCGCCTTGGCATTTCACTCATTACCCTCGCCCTCAAACAGTTCAGGCTCTTTGGTACTGGCGCCGATGAGTGTTGTGATGTTTGTATTTGAGAGTGCTTCTCTCTTATTGTTCTCTCTTCACCTCTTCTAGTTTGCCATTTAGTATTCCTGCTGGACTGTACATCACCTGGGCGTTTTACTCGTTACCCTCGCCCTCGAACATTGAGTACCATATCTTCGTCTTCAGTGCTTCTTTCTTATTGTTCTCTCTTCGCCTCTTTTTAGTTTGGCATTCAGTATTCTTGCTGGGTCGCCTTGGTGTCTCGCTCGTTACCCCCCTCGCCCTCAAACAATTCACGCTCTTTTGATTGGCGCCAGTGAGTGTCGTGATGCTTGCATTTGAGGGTGTTTCTCCATTGTCGTTCCCCCTTCACCTCTTCTAGTTTGTTATTTAGTATTTAATATTCCTGCTGGGCCGTACATCACCTTAGCGTTTCGCTCATTACCTCACCCTTGAACTTTTTACACTCTTTTAGATTGATATCCAAGCTTGGTTACCCTCCATGTGGCTTCTCGTCTAATCCTACCTGCCCTCTGTGAATCTATGAAATTGTATAATACATGAACTTAGTGGGAACTCTGACACGGTGAAGCAAGAGGAGGATGAGCCTTTTGGCAATGTCGAGTACGTGATTGATACTCCCTTATTTCACGCAATATCTAGGCAAAGGATTCGGAACCCACAAAAGGGGAGGTTATCTACTCAGACGATGATATGAAATCAGATGCAGACTCAGAGGAGAAGAAACCTCTTTCGAAGAGAAGCCTTCATATATAGTAGATACGGGTATCGCTGCCAAAGTTACGAGTTTGTCCAGAGGCTCAATAGAGGCTCCTGCAGGGCTCCCGCAAGGTGTAATGATATTTGTGAGCCAATCAGCTTGAATATATAAATCGTACTGAGTAAAAAAGACAAACATACAGGCATTCTCTAGGATTCAAGGTATCTGAACTAGCCTCATGGGCTCTAACAGCACGCCCCATTGTGTTAATACCAGATTTTGAAAGAAAACTCCATGGCTAATGGTTGTATTGCATTTCTCTAACTAACAGGGCAGCACAGTAGTACGAACTTCATAGCGACTATGATCTTGGTATGTACCATCGTCACGATTCATCCAATTATCATGGGCAGGCGAGCAAAATACCTCACATTAGACGAGAAAGCAGCTGCCTCACAAAGACATAGAGTAACATATTCTCAGTCACAACGGTGAGCATTATAAAAATCTTGTCTAGGTTTGATTCACATGTTTTCGCTATTATAGAGGCAAAATGGCGAGGCAAGCTCAGAATGCTTGTGCCTACGCCAAGCGTCATGGTCGACGCGGACCTCATACATTCAAGATCCTGTCTGAAGCACCTCTGACATCTTCCTTGTTTCACTTTGCGGCTCTCCCCCTTCCTAATTCTTATCTCTTTCACCAATCCCTTGCCGGTTCAAACTTGATCGACGAATCCGACCTCTTGCAATGGGACAAACCACCTCCTTACAATTTCCCCAATCCACCCGACTCTCCAGAGGAAGAGCGTTTCACACAAAATCTCGTTGATGTGATGCATGGACGTTATTTGCGGGTTGAAAGGGAATCTTGTGCACACCGCACAGCCATGTATAGTATGGGAGAGAGTGACAGGCTTCTCAAAGAGATTCGAGACATGCAGAAGAGTTTGAGTGCAGGCTGGAATGAACTTCACACTTGTGTTTCCCGCTTGCAGGCAAGTGTGACTCGGAGACACAAGATCATGGCTGAATGCTACTGCCAGTGGGTAGCACGAAGGATCGTAAATTATCAAACGGAGAAGGACTTGCTAATTACTGGAAAGAATCCATATGTTTAGACATTGTACTACTTTAATTCAACTTGGCTCCACCCTCCATGCACGCTAGGATACTGGCATAGAAAGTACACGAGAACGTAGATAATGTCGGAGATTGCTCATCCCGTCCTCTTGAAGTTGCGTAAGTTGTCGTCCGCGTAGGACAGCAATGATTGTCGCTAATACCCATACACCACAATCATAACCATTAGTCTGAAGAGGTTTGACCTGCGTAAATCATCAAAAATGGAACACTTAGATGTGAGAAATGTCATTGAACTTACACTCAACGGACGAGCTGCCCATCCGTCCAGATCAACATGAACGTTCTTGTCTCGTTGACGGGCCACCATCAGAAGTCGACAAATAAATTTCATGACATCCTGCAAATCCATCAAAATGAACATCGCACGAAAGTGAAAGCGAACCAACTTTGACATCTTGTTTCCATGGTTTCCGTTCAGCTAGACTATCAAAGAGATGAAGCTCCTTTCTTGACAAGTAGATGATGCAAACAACCCAATGGCCGACACCAGATGGCCTATGAATTGGTAGAACCCACACATCTTTCTCCCAATAACGCATCCACGATGTATTGCGCCAGAGCATATCATCAGCTGCATTATAGCGAATGCGAGGAAGATCAAATGTAGAGAAGACAGCTACAGTGGGATTGGGCATGTCCATTTGCAGAAGGACGGCACAACCATTGATACATACGTCGTTAAGAAACGCAGTCGGACGAGTGAGAAAAGCTATGTCTCTCGGCTCGAATACTTGGCAGGGGAAGCCTCCAGTTGACGCCGTGGTTCTAGTAGCTGCGCATCCAGACACGATGACGTGCGAATCTTGAAATGGGGCATGAAAATCATCAATTAGGAGACCCTACTAATACATTAGTGATACTCTGGGCCTATCAACGATATCGACGTACCTCGGGGCAATCCCACACTATGTCAGCACAAAGATTAGACGCTACGTCTTGATCTTCATTGAACTCTGCTCCAGCACTATCACCTTCCAAAATGTCGGCAAGGGCAGCTTGCTCGGGCTCAACCTTCATGGTATCATCTGCCTCGAGCAGTGTTGGCCCGTCCTCGGGAACAGGATCCTGCACCGTCACACTGGTCAAATGAAAAGAGGGACTGAGAGGACCTCCAGAGTAGGTTATAGCCCTATCTAGTGCCTCTTTTGCACGGCTGCTAAACCGAACCGAAGATGCTAATGCATTTGACCATCGCACCTGAAGTCTGAGAAAATGTGAGCGCTTCTGTTGTAATGGAATGAGGAAGCGCTCATCTATAAATAAGAAATTTCGTCAATGAACCTTGAATGAATTGGTAATGAGAACCATACTTTCGGACAATCGGATTGAAAGCTCCAATGCTGTCAGCTCCTCTTCAAAGAAACGACACAAATTGTCAGCCTCCATGCCTAAGCGTTTTTGCTCCTCCCTGCACCGGTCACGTTTAAGAAGGGCACGAATTCCGTCCCTGATGTCTGAGTCTTCCAACCATCGAGGTACCTCTCCAATTGAGGGTGTAACCCAGACATCCTGCATTAATGTCTGGTCGCCACGTAGTTCAGCTAATTTTGTCGGGAGAGGAGTAGGAAGTGGGATATTCCAAGCAGGATTGTAGAGTGACTCTAATCGCTCACAGTAAGAATTGAACTTTCGGATTGCCGTCATGAGAGCAGGTTGGCGTTTGGCTATAGCTTTGCGAGTGTGTTGATGAAGTTTCGTCCCTGAACAATAAAGTTAGAATGGAGGAACAGTATACGCGAAGAGTTACCTAATGCTTGGTGGGACCCGCCCACAGCACGATCAAGTTTATCCCATTCAAAGAAGCTGGCGATAGCGCGCTTTCGAATATTGATCTTGAGATCACGTGTCATGAGAAGGACACGGACGAAGTCGAGACTAACTCCATTGAGCTCGGGGAATCTATCATGAACATTAAGAGAAGAGTATAATGCTTCGACTTTAGTCATGAGACGATCGTGGCCTCTTTGGAGGCTCTCGAGGGCATCGAGGGTGTCATTGGACGCTGTCTCCTTCTCCAGCATAGTCCTAGTAGTCTGCAGGGCTCGTTCTGACGCGTCCAAGTCGGCCTGTAGAGCGAGAACGGTGTCTAGCTCCTTCCTGAGGCGAGCAGGAGCATCTAGAAACAATCAGCATCAGTATTCAGTGCGTGCATATCATAGGCTTGCTCACGAGCACGAATCGAGAGCTGGGCTTGTCGTTGGTCAGCCCACTGAGCCTGCAAGTCATCCACAGACGTTTCACAGCGGTCAATGATGTCGAGGGCAGCAGAGCCCTGGGCCTTAATGCCCCGATTGAGACGGCGTCTGATCCAGTCTCCAAGGTCCGCTTTCATTTCTGACCCTATCGCAGTGGCTTGACGGTCGATTAACCAAAGACGGCGCTGGCGCTAAGTGACTCAAAATAGTTAGTATATTGTTTGGAAGAACAAAATGTAACGCACTGATGATGACCTTTCTACACCAATCAAGCGAACGAATCGCGACCATAACCGTTCAGTCCCCTCGCCATCAGATAAGCCAAGGCCTATGCAAATCCGTGGATTGTGCACCAGCTGACAGGCCCATTCATGACCATAGGCATGCATAGCCGTAGTCGCAAAGCGCAGACGTGAGACAACTTCAGGGGGGAGAATCTCAAACTGAAAATAATTAGTGAATGAATAGCGAATGAATAGCGAACAAATCTGATTACAACCGTGTACATACCTTTGAAAGCGACCGAGCGAGAACACAGCCTACATCATAGAGCGTAACAACCGTGGCTTGAGGAGGGAGTAATGTGAACAGGTGTTCTATCAGTGCTACCGAATATTTCTGCTGCTCTCCAGGAGAGTCGATATTAGCAAAAAATAAGGGAATGTCATGACGGCAAATGAGGGCCATTATTCCTGTGTCGTCGAAGCTGTCCATCGCAGCCTTTTGTTTCTTCCCATCGGCTGCTTCGTATGCACTCTCACATTGATCAATAGCTTCATCAGGCACAAGGGATGTGCGTAGCTTCGGAGGTCGTTTACGTTGTGCATCAATTCGGCGCCCGACCGCATCAACAAACTGTTTCGAAAGGAAATAAGTTGGTTCATAGAAGCGAGGACAGTCACCCGCAGAACGTCGGTGACGATGATGAAAGTTGCCATCCGTAGCAACATGTATGTCCCCACCTTGATCGACGGGTCTGCCATACAGTGTCCCACCAAAGCATGCTGGACAGCGCTGTGCGATAAGTGGAGCACATCGGCCAAAGTGTAAGACAGTTGATGTCAAACTTTCTTCATTGGTTACAGTAGGTGGTGGTGGGGGCCGGTGGCTTGCCACATAGTCTCGACTTCGTTGAAGGCCTGCGTCCACTTGCCGTTCAACTTCGACCTGAAGGACGTCGTACCACTGTACGGCGTAACCTAGGCCACGACGAAATGGTTCCTGCACAACGTCACCCTTTGAGCTAGTTTAGTAACGTGATATGTCATATGGATATACTAGTATCTTACCTGCGAGTCAGTCACTTGAAAACCTCGGCGTGAATAGTGTGTTTTAAGAGCCGATGCGAGAGCATTGATAGCGTCACAAGACCGCTCGAAAAGTGCGCGATAAAATGAAAGTAGATCAACAGATACCGCCATACGAGGTTGTGAAGGTGCGGTAGGGAATAGCCCATGATGAAGGAGGGCCTGCGGAAGGCTGGAGCATTCACAGCTGAGTACATCGATTGATTCAAATCCTGTTGGTACGTTTTGCACTCGTTAGCTCATCCAATGGGCCAGAAGCATGAGTACTTACTGTCAAAGAATAGGCACAATAAACTGGTCTTTTTCTGTGCGCAGGTGAGAGTCGCACATGCTGAGATCACTTTGCAAGTCTTCTCCAAGCCTTGGCCAATAGTGCGGGCATGATACTTCAATTGCGGGTCCACGAGGGTGGGTATGAGCTTTCGCCAGTTTTCGTATAACATATTTGTCGGGTTATCGGGGAGAATACGCCGCTTGTGAGGATTGCGCCCCAAATCTGCGGGCCTATCAGAAACCGTTTCTTCCGATGTCTCAATATCAGTGCCTGTGAATTCCAAGTCATCAAGAATGCTCGTGTGATTGATTCCACCAGCATGATCACCCAACACAGTACAATGAGAAGTCCCTGTTTGGGGGGGTGCATGATCCAATAGTCGTTGTATTTGAGCAAGTAGGCGACGCCGCTTGAGTTCTGCACCAGGTAACTCGACCAGTGTTTGAGTTTTCCTTTTATCTCTGGCTTTCCTCGGGCTTACAAAGTGTTGCCCAAGGCCAAAGGAAACGAGCTGAGCTTTACGAGTATTGAGGGATTTGGTTGGGGTCATGGCGAGAAGAATGCGTCAACTTGCACAAGGACCATAGTACATATTACAGACGCCAGACAGTGCCAAGTACTTTGATTATTAGTTATGATACATAAATAGAAACTCCCAGGCCTACCAGATGACCCTACAAGACCAGAGCCCACCAATGAGCCACCAAAAGCTACAAAATCAAGGACGGGAGGTCATCGGGAGGTGCTATAGGCTCGTGGGAGGGTCGCTGGAGGCGCAGGAGCTAATCCTATATGTAAGCTATTATTAGATAGGAAGGTGGGTGGGTCTTGCAGACGTGTTTCCCACAACATAGAAACCGGGTCTGATAGACCCTTTATAGGCACCGAAATGTCCTGCCTGAGTGGATGATTCCTAACTAACATGTAATCAAAGCTTGGCGCAAGCAGGTCAAACAACGACATGCAGGCAAAGGCTGCCCCACCAAAGAAGGTCAAAGTGGGCCGATCTGCGGGGTGGCCACGGACAAGTGTCCCTGATGATACCTTCGAGGCATATTACCCTGATCCGACGAAACATGGTGCAAGGGACCAGCGTTTTCGGTGTCTAGGCAAAGGCTGCGACTATAGTCTTGGGTATCCACAAAACCTCGCCCGTTGCCTCAGGCATGCCGCTACTTGCAGCAAAATGGATGATAAACTTCGTCAGGCCGCCAGTCAATGCATGAGTCGTGAGAGTGCCGGTGCGAAGCTTGAAACTACTTTAAAGGCAAGCGGATCACAGGTGCAATTGTCGTCACCTACTCCTGCTCCAGGGGGAGAGCAGACAGGTGGAATCGTGCTGAAGAAGCCTACAAAAATTGAGCTAGACTTCATGAATGAAGGACGGAAGATTCTAGGTCTTCATATGGACCTTGCCATTGTTAAACTTATCTGCGCTGCAGCCCTCCCACCATACATCGCAGATTATCAGGAATGGAAGGATCTCTTCACAATTGCTAATAAAGCTTATCATCCAAAGTCAGGCTCAGTCATTGCCGATACCCACATCCCAATGGAGGCTGCGCATGTACAAGAGCTAGTCATCAACTTTCTCAAGTTGAACTTTAACTTGACGGTCTCATTTGATGGAGGAGGGACGAAACGCCAACAGGCCGTATACACTATTTACTTCACAACACCAGATGGACGGAGCTTCCTAATTCGAGGCGAGGAGTGCTCTGATGAATCGCACACAGGCCAGTTCATCACCCGGATGGTCCTGAAGGCAATCGACCTTGTCGGGCGTAATCATTTTGCAGGTGTCACGTCCGACAACACAGGCAACACACGTGTCGCTCGACAGCTTTTATGTGCGGAAATCAAAACTCTTATCCAAGTTCCTGATATCTGCCACCACCTCAATCTTCTCTGTAAGGATATCACGCAGTTGGCCATGTTTTCGGGTGTACGTGTCCAGTCTTGTCATATGTGATCTGATTTTCATACTAGCTTTGATGGACAGATGATCAAATATCTTCGATCAATAATCACCTACTTCCGAAAATCTCATGCGGGCGCTGATGCTCTGAACAAAGCACACAAGTCAATGAATATTGAGCGTGGTCTGGAAGGCATAGGGAAGACTCGCTTTGCAACCGTTTGCATTTCGGCACTGTCACTCAAGCGCTGTTTCCCCGCACTCCGCCAGATTGTCGATGCTCGTCAAGTAAAGTTCCCACCTCACAAGTCGCAACTCACTGGCCTCCTCATGAGCAACTCACCTCGTTCCTTGGAATTTGAGTCTCATATTACTCGCTACACTGACATTGTCGCTCCAATTGCAAAGTCAATTGCTTGTCTCGAGTCATCACAGACTGATTTGTCGGACATTGGCTTGTACTACTTTGCAATAGGTGCTACGCTAAAACGAATCTTTGACAGTGACAACAATCCATTTCGTCAGAAGAGTCTGGTCAGATTCGTGCAATCTTCAACTCTCGATTCCGTGAAGCCTTGTCTGAGGATCCAACTGATGCTCCCATCTCCGCTCTCTATTTGCACCCTCGTAAGCACAATAATACTGTCTCGGTTGCGATGCTAATAAGTATTACAGGTTATGTCAATAGCAATTATTTCAAAAGAACTTGAACCCTCTTGCCCTCACATTTGTTCTTCCCGCACAAAGCGCAAAGACTTTGTCTTCCGATTCGTCTGGTCCTCCCATCCAAAACTACACAGTCTTCTGTCGCGTACTCGTGTTCTTGAAGGGTCTTCTTGAGGGGGAGTGGAAGTCAAAAGAGAACCCGATTCTCAAAAAACTAACTGGTCGTGAGGCTCAGCAATCATTCCTCCGGCAATTTGAACGTTACGCACGTGGTCAGTATCCATTTGATACCCCCCTTGAAGATGGTCAATCAACACTGTCATGGTGGACGCACTTAACAAGAATTCCTGAGGGAAATATCCTCGCGGTCAGTCCATTTGTTGCATACATGAACTGGTTCACTCACTCCAGTAAAGACCCTCGCTGTCAAGGTGTTTTCCGTCCGACCGAGCTCAATGCCAGAAGAGCGTACAATGTCAGTATTCACGCGGATGAATTCTGCGCTGCGAAATCGTCAAAATGTCAGTACACTTGTGAACATGACGCAAATACGGCAATGGTACATGTATGATTCTGCTGTAAGTAAATCCGACTTTTTTTGGCTCATACTCACGCAAGCATAGTCCAAACATCCAGAGCGTCCGACCATCAATTTTTATGACCTCGACGCCCAACTGTTTGGGGTCTGGAGCGAAAGTAGGCAAACAGCACCACGATCCAAGGAACAGCTTGCTGTCGACCGAAAGTGCTGGAGGAGATGAAGAAATCGAAGATGACGAGTCCAGTTCTTGGTTGGACAATGTGGGAGAGAGTTCCACCGCATGCAATGATGCTGACTTCAATGTCGAATCCGAGATAGACTTGAGTGCAGAGGGTTTGTTGGTAGTATTGGCAGAGGCAAGTCCTGGTGGCACACAGAAAGGCAAGGGAAAGGCCAAGGCCGAGGCTGAAGAGATCGAGGGGGGATGACAGCGTCGATGACGAGTGGCCGGAAACATGGGAATGAGCGGCTGGCTAATTAGCTAGGGTTATTAGCTATCTTTTCGCCTGCTAAAAACTATGTCACGTGACTTGCTAAAAAGCGGCTAATAATCCGCTAGTTAATAACTCCCCAAGAGCCACCTGGCTAAAAAGCAGGCTAATAATTCGTCAATTAATTTTATCCCTAACCCTACCGTTCTTGTATTAGCCAACGAGCAAATGAATCTAGTCTTTCCATCGAGGCTTCCCGCACAGCTTGGATGATAGAGTTCACGTCCATTGGAGTTGTAGAGTAGATACATACATTAATGACGCGACCGTGTTTGCATCGCATCAATATGAATCAAACATTAATTTCAACATTTCAAATATTCACGTCGAAAATTTCAGTTTTCTTATTGGCTACAGGTCATGTGATTACTCCAAAGCGCGCACTATCCAAATTCAAACCCAGATTTACCAGTCCCTCTATCGAGGGTTTGTCTCATAGAGGGGCTGGTCACCAGTCTAGGTCATAGGCGTGGGCGACCTGAGTTCCATCATTGGATGTCTGATGCAATGCTCAGTGTGAGAAGCAAATTCTCTGAAAGCAAACCCGGGCAATCGCCCCTTCGTCATGATCATCGCTTTCGTTCCTACTGCCTTCCATTAATACTTGATTGTTCTTTCTTTGTATAACGGCCCGCCCTTCAACTTGTGCAACCTCCCACTTTCTTTGTACGACTGCCTTCGTTGCTACACACTTCGATCGTGTCGTAATTACAGACAATGTCTGCCACGACGTCGACTTGGGCGCTGTTTAGAGCCTTAATGCATAGCGTTATTTATGGGCCGCAGCCGAACCCCACAATATTGTCACGAACACCTCGAAGATGAGTCACACCAGCACGTTGCCAAAATCACGAATAGTTCTCTGATCTTTTACGGCGTTTGAACATTCCGCCGCGGCATGAATCACTGCTTTGGGATTTATCAGCTGCTGCGTACGTGATCCCATCAATATCCTTGGATGCACTTTCCTCTTATACTTGAATCTATCATCTGAAACATTTCCATTAATAAGATATCATTCATCAAATTTCAAATTTCACTTTGGCGATGCAAGCGCTGGATGGTGGTATATCGAGTACGAATACGAATCGCGATCACCAAGTTCCCCGCTCCCTCACTTCAATTCTCTTACAGTATGACCCTAGTCTCGAATGATCCCAGTTGGTGGCCATACATTTATTCATATCGTATTTCCAGCTATTATATAGGTTCGTGGAGAGCCAGCCGCATGATGTCCGTGATGATTCAATTATCCTTGGCTGCGATGTTGCAGTTGCCGCCTATGTTGGGGTAATCTACGATTGGGGTGAGCAAGGCCAAGCGTGAAAGAACCACTGACATCCTTAGTATTTCCAGCACTCACGTTCGCACAAGAGGTAGGTCCATCCATTACTAGGGCAGCCATCTCGCTAAGAATGTTTTTATAGGTTGAGCTGATCTGGGTAAGCGTACTCCCATATCAAAAGAACAACGTGAGAACACCACAACTAATTCACGGCAGAGGCAACGCTGGTCCCTGATGACCGTTCTCTATCTCATTGTATGTAACCTGTGTTTCAAGTGCGCTTAGCAAGTTGAGCTGACTTCAAAGTATCCTAGGTGCGCTATAGTGGAATATTTTATGCTGTGTATGTTTAGAAGGCTAAGTAATTGGTGTTGCGCTCATTACCCATCTCTCACAATCAGGATCAACATATTATGTATGTGTCCCCCAATTCACCGTGTTCGTTTCTTCTGATTGACGGAATACAGCTGCTGTTCCAACATTTTCGACGACAGATGTAGTGAGTATTCCACACTGATACCTTCCATTTTCGTCCAAACAAAACTACCATGTAGGGGTGAGTGAGATTCTCAAACAATAGGTTGGTTTAATATAACAATTTCCACAGCTGTGAGTCTGTTTCAAGCATGCGATCCTCTGAGGCTGATAACTAACGTTGCTGGGTTGACAGGCCTTATGATAGATAACGCACTTGTTTGGATGAGTGACGTTGTAGATTTAGTACTGGGCGGTGAGCTATACACCTCCGTGATGTTGACTTGACTGAAACATCATGCAAGTCATCATCATCGCTCGGTTACATGCCATGTATCAGCGATCCAGAAAGGTGCTGATATTTCTCGTTGTCGTCTTTTTGGTCATCAGAATCGTCATCGCATTGATGTCCGCAATAATCACAATGAAGATTTCAGGGGGTAAGCTTTCACCATGTATGAAATGTTCAAGTGCATCAGGCTCATTGACAAATACCAGAGGAACTCGTTCTCTCCGGCACCTATCAGTGCATGATTAGCTATGCGGGAGATTCCCTATTTTTGGCTTCCATGACTTGGGTACTTGCCACTGTGTGGGAGGTCCTTGCATTGTGTCTCGCAGCCTGGATTGCTGTAAAGCACTTCCGTGAACTGCGACGACGCTCGGCAAGAAGTATCATCGGGGACTGTTTCACGGTGTTAATGCAAACTCACGTTAGTTACTTTGCGAGGTGAGCTCATAATGTGAATGTGGTTCTCTTGTTTTTCTGCTGAAGTTCTGTACGTGCAAGCTTTGTCATAGTTTCCTTCCTTGAAATTGGTCATTATTCTCCAATGCTCTGGACGGTATGCTGATCTGTCGCCGACCACTACATGCAGTCATGGTTCATCATCTCTATAGGATGGAAATTCCCTGGAAAATCAGATTTATACTGGTTTCGTTCAAATCTTCCGACCTGTGCAGGTATTTGTGCTGGGACCACTCCTCATCCGTAGCATTCGAGAATATCACATCAAGCTTCCGGCCGACTCTGATACAGCGACCGCTATGACTTCAATTTCTTTCCAGGAGCGCGTTCATGTGTCAACTAGCAGCAGTGTGTAACGTGGGAGATGCTCGATATGACTTACGATCGGCAGGTAGTCTGTAGAGAACGGTTTTTGTTTTTGTTTATGCCAAGTTTTGTCGTGGTACTTACTTGTAACTTATTCGATGTTGCAAAATATATTCGAAAGAGATATAGCCCTAGACAATTTTCTGCTGGTGACAACCTGACATCAAGCAGCAGATGCTCCACTCCTGCACTTTCGCTGGTGCTGGTGTCTGCATGTCCGTTCCTGGGTGCGTTGGTGTCACCGTTTGGAACCATGCCGACAAGCCGTTTTGTGTTTGGTGTGCGGTGCTCAGAGGTTAGTACCTTGGATTCTTTCAAATTCCTCTGACTCCCCAGACTGGGTCTCAGCTAAAGAAAGGACGCAGGAAGCTTGCTCACAGCTTTCTTATCATGATGTTTAATAGGGTACAGGTATACCCCAATAGCGCTTCACTAACAATCCTAAAAGAATTTGTATAAGTTCGTGTTGGTATTTCCTCAAAAAAGTAAAAGGCAAGCTCCTTCACAAGCATTAACCTCGTCAAAACTCATTCAGTATGTCTCGCATCATCAAGCTATGCATGCACGGATGTGCCTCGCGCATCTTGTAAGCATCTTGCATGAATCTTCTGTAAGCTAGTTGGCGCGAGTCAGGTGAGAAGACGAGGGTGGGACATCGAGAAGATGAATCGAGGACAGATTGCCGAGGATCTGCAGCAGTGTTGCGCAGCTTGACTCCCAAGCAATCATAGGGATGATGTCATCACACAGAGAAAGGGACCAGTGGTTGGTGTAAGTGTAGGTGGGCAGTAGGGATATCTAACCAAGTATATTGATTTAAACAAGGGCCTATAGTTACTCACTTGGATAAATACTACCACGAAAAAAATTGCCCAGACCTATATGTCCTTTACAAGGGTCCACTTCGCAACACCACAAACTTAAGTCAATACCAAGACGAAAGTGGGAATGAATAAAACGAATTCTCCTGCTGCTCCCTGCAGAGCACTAGACAACCGTTAGCTCCAGCGAGCATCTCCCGCGCTATACACCATTGTCAGTCGATATATGCACGTGCTCTTGGAAAGTAATTGAGGTCATGCCAGTTGCTGCGTCATAGTCGGCTACGAGCTTGGCATGATATTCTCGAACCCCAACGATCAGGCGTGGTCCCAGCACAAACGTCTGGATGACCTCCAAAGTCTGGAGCAAGCCATAACAAGTCTGAGTTCCTAGGGAAGATTGATCCCATAAGAATGATGAACCACACTCGCATGCAGAGGTAAGTGAAAGATCGAGATACCGTTGAGAGTGGTAGAGAAAAATCAAGAATCATGCTGAAGTAAGAAACAGCAACAAAGCTACCACGTCTGACTCATAATATGAGCTCACCTCGCAAAGTAAAGCATGTGAGTTTTGATCAACACCGTAAAACAGCTCCCCATAATCCCTCCTACCGAATGTCGTCGCAGTTCACGGAAGTGTTTCACTGCAATCAAGACTGCGAGACACAGTGGACAGTATCCAAGGTATAAAATCCAGAAGTGCGACATCTTCCGGAATGCCAATCGAGCACTGATAGGTGCCGGAGAAAATGACTTCCTCTGGTATTCAGCGCTCAGCAATGAGCCCCATGCACGTTTTTCGTCCACGATTAAGCATACCTTCTGAATCACGTGTCGTTGTCATTATGATTACCACTCCATCGAAAATGTTGACAGCCAGGAAGGTGACAATGAGAAATATCAGGATCTTTTTGGATCGTTGATACATGGCATGCAACCGAGTGGTGATGATGGCTTGCAAGATGTTTGAGTCAAGTCAATATCACCGGGTTTTCGCAAGTGCAAAGCTTACCCCACAGCATTGCATATACCACGAAATTTATCCAATTCCATACGACGAACATAATCCGGCCTGAGGAATCCAGTCAGTGATCAGCCTCGAGTAGCACACACCAAACAGACTCACATCTGTGGCAGTATAGTGTGACAGTCATTAGTGAACCAAGAAGTTAGCAAAGAACCGCACGCACTCCTACATGGCACCACGCTTAATTAGAGGGGAAGAGCAGGCATCTGTGCGGAAGACTCGCTGTATCTGTCAACGAGATGGTAGGAACACTAGCTGTATGCCATTGGTCAGAGGAAGTAACGATGGTGAATGTACTAAGGAGACATACTCGGCATGTTCAGGCTGATTATGAGAGATAGACAATTAGCACAACACCGATTACTTAGCCTTCCGGACATACACAACATTCAAGATTCCAAGGTAGTGCACCTAGGATACTTTCGCGTCAGCACAACATGACAACCGTGACAGACAAGCTGCATACAGAACTGTCATTGGGGACCAGCGTTGCCTCTGGAATGAAGTGTGTGTTCCTCGGATATGAGACTCTACTCACCCAGACCAATTCGACCTATAAAACCATTCTTAGCGAGATGGCTGCTCCGTCATAGAATCAACATACCTCTTGTCCGAATGTAAGTGCTGAAAATACTTGTAAGATATCAGCAGTCCTTTGATATTATGATGCTCACCCCAATCATACATGACTCCAACTTCCACGCCAAATTGCCAGTAGGCGTTACTTGACAAGGTAGATCTTATTAGGTGGCAATATGCTTGGCGTTGACCTTGCTTCGGAAGGCTCCACATCAAATTGCCAATAGACCTTGCTTCACGATATAGATATTAGGTGGCAATCAGATGGAATTGCTTAGTTCTGCCACATCGCTATAAAGAACAGTGTTCAGCACGTAAACGCAAGGCGTCTTCTTACCTTCCCTTCAGATTTATCTGAGCCCGTATCAGTATCATTTCCTCACGAACAATGCGTTTCCCCTTTGTACTCGCCGTCATTGCTGCTTTGACAGCATCAATATCTGCCACTGACCCTGACACTGACCCTACCAACGAGCCCTGTCTTATGATGTGCTTGCGTGATATCGACTGCACAGGCTGCGGTGACTCAATTTGTATAAGCATGAGTAGTTTGTATTTAACCCTGTAACTCACCGGCGTGGTAGAGATACTTTACTTGCTGGCCCGGGCCACTCTAGTAATGTAGCAGTGAGTCATGTTTCTGCTTTCACATCTGTGCATTATGGTTGATGACACGACACGTGAAGCGATGGGATGCTCGACCATTGATGGTGGGATAAGGGCTTTTGTGGCGGCAGAAGCGAAAATGGTCATGCAGTGGCGATGATGTTTACTTTCTTTGGAGAGGTTGCTGGAGGTTGAGAAGTCTTATAGCGTTAGAGCCCTTGCAAGTTGACTGACAGATTGTACAGAGCCAGTTCTTTATGGGTTTGCTCATCGAAAAATAATTGAAAAAGGACGGGATGCTCACCGTAGATATAGATTTGCTGTGGCCAAGTAGTCCAGCGGCCGTACGACTTCATCACTGAGTGGCTTCTGTTCGACTTTGAAAGAGCGGGATGCCATGGGACCTAAGTACTTACTTTAAGTTGGAGCATAGTACTGGGATGCTGAGGCCCAGGTACGAATATCAATGCAATGTCGTGCTGGTGGCAATACATATCCATGAAGGGGTGGAATGCTGGTTTACGAAGTGGCACTATGGTACTGTAGTTGGGCATGCAGACGAGCAACCTAAGCGCAAACGGACGATCACGTGTCTGGACTCTGTACTAGTAACCTGATCAGCAACCTCCAGGCTCAAATCACTTGCAAGGTGCCGGTGACTGTCTATCAAGTACTACGCTATGTTAGACTGGTCACGAGTCTAGTCGATACAACCAGAGGTATGTCCTTGAGGATGAGAAACAAGAGCAAAATGACTCAGTTTTTTCTCTTCAGCCATGTGATCCACTGCGCGTACATCTCCTTACAAGTTTCCTTCCCAGTTGACTCCTTAGTTGGGAGAAGGGGAAATCTAAGAGTTCTAGATTTTCACTTCTCCAAACTAAGTGCGCATCGGTGCAGGCCACAACTCCGGGTTATCCATAAATGTCGAAAAACGTGAGCGTCCACGCATCCTACAATCACATTTTCGACTTGTATTTTTCAGTCCCGACCCACACCCACACCATCTGCCCAGTCCTTTACAACCTCTCAAAGTCTGCCTATAGCACCCACCAACCTGTTCATGCTAGTCACGCTCCATCGCAAATCGTCAACGTTTTCTTCTCACCAAGGGTCGACTGTCGTGCTCAGAGCGTCTGTCATTTTGTTTGAAATGTTTTATCACTTCTGCCTGCCTGAAATCTTCTTAGTGATAGTCGCCCTCCCATGCGTACGTGTTCTTATGAAAACTCCCAATACAGCGCCTTTCAATGATCGTGGAACGTTCCCTTCAACACCCTCAAATCCCCCAGTGTCCCACCACGACCTGGAGCACTCACGCACGCACTTTCTCAATTCGAAACCCTCAATCAAGGCCCTAATGCGGCCATTGTCAAGCAGCCTTCCTAGTGCAATAGGGTACATGTATCCCCAATAGCGCTTCACGGTCCTAAAGGAATTCGTGTGAGTTTCTATTTGTATTTCCGCCTCATCGAAAAAAACTGAAAGGCGAGCTCCTCCTCAGGCATTAGCCGACTTCAGCTTCCTCAAAACTCATTCAGTACGCCTCGCATCATCAAGCTACAGCCACATGCGCCTCCATCATCTGCATGATCCAAAAAGATGCGTTCTTCACACAGTTATCTATGCCCATATCTTCATCGATTGTAACATCTGAGGTAGCCATAGGGATCTTACGGAAGAGGAATGAGAATGGGAAAACGAAGATAGGATGATTGTCGTTGCCTCAGCTCGTGATGCAATGGTCCGTGGATGGGAAATGCAGGCAAGGTGGGGGATGAATTAACGATGCGCTGGCAGCTGTCATTACCGGGGGTAATTCTGACGAATCACCGCTGTCGTAGCCGTATACGAATATACGAATACTGTAAGTGAATCAAATGAAATCATATCATTCGGAAAATGCACCCATGATCGAAGTATCATCATCTGACATGATTGGATTTGTTTACAGGTATCCTGCCTTCCCAGCAGCTCCACCTGCTTGCGTCCGCCCCGAGAACCTAGAGTGCAGTATGTAGTCCCCAGGGGTCAATCACTGACCGGATTTGCTAGGCCGTATTTTATTTGTTATACAGAATTGGTTGAGCATGGTGGGCTAGCAATACTTAAGTGATTTTGACTCGACTGACACATTAAGCAAGTCATCATGGTCATTCGGTTACACGCCATGTATCAGCGCAGAAAGATGCTAATGGTTCTCTTCGTCATCTTCCTAGGTGTCACTATCGCTGACAGTTTGGCCACCGTCATGTTAATGAGGGAATTGGGATCAGGTGAGTTATCATTATGGATGAAAGGCTTGATATATCACGCTCATTAACGAATACCAGATATGTTTGTTCTCTCTGGCACATCAGCCCACTTTTCACTTCGGAGACAACACAACTCTCTGTTGTTCCATTTATTGGGGGTTTACCACTCTATGGGAGGTCCTCGCAATGTGTCTTACCATCTGGATTTCCGTGAAACGCTTCCGGGAACTGCAACGACTATCGGTAGGAGGGACTACCGGGGATTGTTCCACGGTGTTGATGCAAAGTCACTTGGTTTAACTTTGCCAGGTGAGTTCATAATGCGAACGTGATCATCTTTTGCCGTTGAAGTTCTACATGTGCTAGTTTTGTTGCTGTGTCTTGCTCCAGCCTCGTTTCTATGTCTCTGGTGATCTGGATGGCATGTCGGTCTGTTACTGACCTCTGCATGCGACCATGGTTCATGGTTTCCATAAAACCCATGGTCCCTGCGGATTGTGATGTACAATGGTTTTCTTCAAAATCTCATACTCGTCCGGTCGTTTGTGCTGGGGCCTCGCCTAATCCTTAGCATTCGTGAATATCACGCTAAACTTGTGGCCGACTCCGATGCAGCAACTGGTATGACTTCAATCACTTTCCAGGAGCGCGTACATGTATCAACTAGCAGCAGTATCTAGCATGAGAAATTCTCGACGTGATTTAAGTTCAGTAAAGAACAGGGGATTTCCTTCTTTTTGTTCGAGGTCGTGGTGCCTATTTAAGTTATTGATTGGTGTTCTGAAGTAGGTTTGAAGAGACTTTGTTAAATAGGCGAAATAGAGTCAAGTTATCGTTATCTTCGAACTTTTGGTTTCAATGCGGGGATTTCGCCTCTTGTTTCTGTACTGCGACTACTTATCATCGTTGGTTTTCCTCACCCCGCTGTTTATATTTTCTGTTCGTTGCGTATTAGTACAATTCAACGGCTCAATTGCTATCACCCGGAACATATTTAGCCTACTTGTAGGCTCATCAATGATTCATACCTAGTGCTGGGGGCAGAACTATTTGCACGCAATTGTGCGGGCAGAAGTGGCAGAACCGTCACTTCTGCCACTTGGCAAACCTATCAAAGCGCTACAGGGCCGTGCGTACGACAGTATATCACTAGGAAACACCATTAGAAGACTCATCAGCATGCCCACATGCCACTATCCGACGGTCATCGTGAGGTTCATTTCCATCATCCAGCAGCTACATCAATGTTGATGCGTGACTGGGCGCCGGTGTGCATGTGCGCATGACGTTGATGCCATTTGCCGTGGCCTTCTGATGACTATGGTAATAAAAATTTGCTCAAATCTTTGCTAGTGCTTTTGAACCGTGTCTATTGCAGTGCTGCAGAGACCGAGTGCTACATATATCTGAGAAGAGGCGTTCGACATTAATATTGGAGAGGTGTATCCATGACTGTGTGCCTGCATGTCACGAGCAAGGCAAGAAGTGGTGAAGGACATTATGCAACGATGCTATAACAAAGCCCGAAGGACTCTGCCCGGGTCGCCGACTCCAACGTGGGCAGCATGGGGAACAATAATAGATGAGAGGGTGATTGAGTGGTTTCAAAGGATTCTACTCTACAGGTAATCAAGGAAATGCAGTTGCTGGTGAAGAAAGCTATTAGACCATCTTTCGCTGTGATCCCTGTTTGATCCCTGTAGTTTGACATTCTGCCGGATTCTGCCGTTGGAGCGGAGTTCTGCCGCATCTGCCCTGCAGGCAGAACCGTTGCCAAACCGGCTGGCAGAATGGCAGACAGTCGCAGACTTCGAACTGCCCACCGTCACTTGACCTCATTTGGATGTAAAGGTCCCGGCAAAGGTGGCGAAGTCAATTTTTTTTTGAACTCGTCCTGCATGCAACATTGTGGAGGACTAGCTGGTACTACTACATATATCGGGTAGTGATCTTGACCGCCTCGTTGTCCCTCGTTGTTGCCGTTCAGCGGGAGAGACTGACGGCGAGATCTGACATTCGCTGTCAACATTGAATATTGCGATTTCTGGTCCAGTCCGAGTCTGCGTACTAGTAGACCTTCAACCAGTTGAACTGGATCAACCTCCAGGTTTATCAAAATTTTCAGGCCAGGTAAGTTCAACGTTGCAACAAGTAACACCAAATTACTTACCGGTGAACAACATTCTAATATGGTCTTATTGGATCTCATTGGTCTGGCTTTCTGCGGCGGCGCATACTGGTCATTCCGAAAAGCCAAGTTGCGCACTGTACGTCAAAGATGCTGTGTAACCATGATAGACTTGTAGTTGGCAGAAGTAGCGAATCCGGGGTAAATAAGGAAAACCAAGGTGTTGTGACGTATCTCCCAGCGCATCTCTGATTAATTGGTGCATTTGCCACCGTGACGCCACGTCTCAAGATCTTACCCCTGCCCCAAATGTATCAAATAACCTACTGCACGCAGCAAGGTCCGGAATACGGTTGATCTTTTCGACATTGCCCAGGCCAAGTGCGTCCGCGCACTCATGTTCCTTATAAAAAGCCTCACGACCCGTCATTTAATCACCTTCACGTCCCCTTACACACCAACTCAACTTGTTCACCTTAATGCCAGTCCCGCAATGGACGATCACAGACTTCACTTTTCGGGAGTCGTGGTGGAAGAATCGTGGTACGAGCTTCGTTAAGCGCATACAAATTAATAATGTGCCTGACCGCCCAGGCATCCTGATGCTAAACATCTGTTTGATATTACCGCTCTTATCATCAACACTTAATGGCTTTGATTCCTCGATGATAAATAGTCGGTCACGAATATTGTTATCATGGTCGTGGATGGTTAACTCGCGTTACCTTAGATCTGCAGATTTTACCCGGATGGCAAGAGTATTTCCATAATCCGCATGGCATGAAGTTAGGTACGCAGCCCCTGGCTCTCCTGTACCAATTCTATTCACGGTCGTCAGGACTCATCAATTGTGCACATGACATCGGCATCCTCAGCGTAAGGTGTAGCACTGTGTTCATATCACCACCAAGCTTATGTTGGCTCTCAGGGAACTCCATTTTCTCCTTATGTATCTGATCTATTAGGACGGCGAGCAACTATGTTCATCGGGGCAGTCATCATGCTAGTTGGTGCTCTCACGCAAGCCACATCCACGACCATGCAAGTCTTCATTGGCG
Source organism: Suillus subalutaceus (assembly GCF_016647625.1). Classification (NCBI taxonomy): domain Eukaryota; kingdom Fungi; phylum Basidiomycota; class Agaricomycetes; order Boletales; family Suillaceae; genus Suillus; species Suillus subalutaceus. The sequence goes on from NW_024540297.1 coordinate 28,391, forward strand.
CTCGTGTGCTTAGTATGATGCACATTCCAAAAAGTCATTCATATACTTATCCTCCACGTCTCAGTCGGTTTAGGGATGGCCTTTTCCATCAATGCTGCTCCCTTGCTCATCAGCGAACTTAGCTATCCAACGCATGTGCGCCAAATCACCTCGTATCTCATTCATCGACTCTAATCTCATTTCAGCGCGGAAAAATGACCTCTCTGTACAATTCGATGTGGTATTCTGGCAGCATCATCTGTATGTGAGATTCAGTGTCACACATTTGATCTCACACATGTCTGGCAGCGGCTTGGATCTGCCTGGGGAGTTATGATGAGACGGGGACATCACCGTTGTCATGGAGGGCCCCTTCATTCGTTCAAGCGGTCATTCCTGTCATTCAAATGGTGCTAATATGGTAGGACCGTTAGCTCATGCCCTGCTCAAAGTGACCCAGCGCCTTCAGGTTCATCCCAGAGAGTCCTCGATTTCTAATGGCTAGAGGCTTGGTGAGCATTCATGACGATGCCTTTCATTAAGTGAAGCATCGAATACCCATCTGTTTCTTTCCAGGAATCGCAAGCTGCACGTGTCCTCGCTCAGTGCCATGCAAATGGGGGGGACGAACGCAACCCTCTAGTAGCCTTCGAGATGGCTCAAATTCGACATGCTTTGAACCTTGAACGAGAATTCGTCTCTGGCAAATCCTACTTGAGGTGCTTCTCGACTCCGGGAAACAGACAGCGCATGTTTACCGTTATATGGATCGCAGTATTCTCGCAATGGAGGTTTGATCAGTTTCGTTCTAGTTTCGTGGCTGGTATTGATGTTCGCCTCAGCGGCAATGGTCTGGTGTCGTATTATATCAGCACAGTCTTGGATGGGGTGTATGTTTTCAAGGACGTCGGATGGTACATAACCTGACAGACGTTTCAATAGCGGGATCAACCAGACTAAAACGAAAGCAGCTATTAACGGCGGCCTGCAGGTTCATCCATGGTTTCTCAGAAGCAGAACTCAAAATTAATGCGTATTTCACGCGTTCAGATTTTCAATTTAGCTAGTGCGCTGGTGGGCATGATGATGGTGGACAAACTGGGGCGGAGGAAAATTTTCTTGATTTCAAACATTGGCATGCTGATAGGTCAGTGCTGTTCTGTGACGCTAAATTGAAGGCTTATCATCTGTCCAGCCTTCTCTATGTGGACTGTCACGACAGCTCTTTTTAGCCAGTTTGGGAATGTGGTAGCTGCGAGAGGCATGTTCAACACCTTGCATGTACGCTGGTGCAAGCTAATGATCAAGTTCGAGCAGCTACCGTGCCGCTCATTTTTTTATACTTTTTTTTCTATGACATTGCGTATACGGCGATACTAGTGTTGTACACGCTCGAGATTTTGCCTTATAATATTCGTGCCAAAGGGTTTGCCATTATGGTCGGTCGCTTTCGTTCTGTCTCTGGATGCTGCCTAACGCCGGCTACAGAATATTACTATCTATTCGACCAATGCTTTTAACTCGCTCGTCAATCCTGTAGCTCTGGACTCCATAGGATGGAAATACGTAAGTCGTCAGGTCTCATTCATGCGATCGATCGACCTTTTTTGTACAGTACCTCTTTTACTGCGGATGGCTTGTCTTGGAACTCCTATTCGTGATGGTGTATATCGTCGAGACGAGAGGTGATTGTTATCTCTTTGCCTCATCGAGCTCTCGTGGACTGTTTTTTTTCCAGCTCGTACTCTTGAAGAAACCGCTGCTTTGTTTGACGGCTTTAAAGTCCGTCGGGGTATCATGGAGCAGACTGGTGAAACTACCATGACTTTGGCCACAATGCAGCCATACCCTAGACTTCAAGACAATCTCGAAGCAGTGGAGATCGCGAGTTCTGCTTCGCGATCGTATTTCGAATCTCGGTCTGAAGAATTTGCCGTTGCGTTTGCCAGATAAATTCACGATTGCAGTTCATGATCATTGTATGTACTAAGAGCACTCAAATGCTGTATGTATGTTCGGAGTTGGCTTATTGAGGCGATCAGACAGGGAAAACCGGTGCATTATTCTTATTAAGTTTCCGGGTCATTCTGTCGATGTTGTGCACCTTGGGGATCGTGATGGTTTATTCACCTTCTCCACCTCTGGCTACGACATGACGTCTCCCTACCTAAGTACAGGCGCTCGTAGACTGCGCACGGATTATCACTGCAAATTGATGTGACGCAGATTGGCTAGAAATGGGGTTGTGCGTTTCCTATGTTTCCTTCAATCGATCAAAACAGGAATGGGGTACAGATGTCGTTCCCATTGTGCTCATTTCAGCCTTAAAGCGCTGGAATGGTGGTAGCCTATCTGGGAGGAATAAGGAGGAACATCATCGCCAGGAAACGCATAACGACGCACGCCACAGGATAGAAAGAGAAAGGCACAAGTGTACTGGGATCCCAGTTGGTGGACGCTGATCAATTCATTTCGTATTTCCAGCTATTTATTGAGTTCATGGAGAGATAGTAGCAGGTCTTGGCTGCGGTGCCTTACGAGTGGGGTGAGCAAGATATCATAGAATGATGAAAGAACTACTAACATCCTTAGGAAATTGTCGATCGTAATTGCAACACTAGGTGGCGAGCTACTACAACATGTCAGTGATATTGACTTTACTGACACATGATTCAAGTCACTATGATCATTCGCTTACATGCCATGTATCAGCGATCCTGGAAGGCGCTGATCTCTCTCAGTTGTCATCTTCTTGGCGATCAATATCACCAGCGGGGTTATCGCCGCAATGATAGTGGGACACGTTTTAGTTGATAAACTTTCATTATGGATGACAAAATTTAGTGCACGAGGCTCATTGACGAATATCAGAGGAGATAGTGATTCTGTCCGGCACCCATCAATGCGCTTCTGAGTTGGAGGGATCCGAGCTTGAGATGATCAACTTATAGGTATGGATTCCATGAGTTGGATACTTCCCACTATATGGGAGGTCCTATCTCGCAGCCTAACGTTTAAACGTCGGACGCTCCATATGTCCGCGGTGCTGCAGCTGCAGCTACCATGGTGTCCCGCCTGCCTCACTGGCAGATTTTTTTCAAATTTGATTCACGGGAGCTTTACTTTTGTAAGGATCAATCGATCACGTGTACCCCCAATGATTGCTTTCATGGGGCCGGGCCAGTGTTGTCCAAAACTCACGCGAAGGAAGGGTGGCAGAACCTGGCAGAACTCCAGGGTATCCGAGACTCGCAATTTATTTGGCGAGTTGGATCGGGTCGAACAAGGAACGACCCCACAAGCTAATCTAGATGAGGTTGAGGTGGTTAATTAAATTTACAATAGTCAGGATGAGGGATGAGACGAGGCAACATTGATGTCGTCGTTAGGAATATCATATGCATAGTCTACATCATGACAGTTTTGCTGCCCCGGTAAAACAACTACCGGTTTTGCCGGTTATAACCGGCAGAACTGACTGGCCATAGTAAGTAGTAGTAGTACTAGGCGTTGCGTTTACACTGCTTCATTAATATTGCACTGCTCCCACAACCTTTGTTCTTCCTTTTCCTTTTTTATAGCCTCCTGCTAGCAAGTTCCTGCTTGGTCATGTAACTGTACAGGTGCGTGTAAAACATTGATCGGGATGTATCTAGTCATGCAAATTGATAAGGCATCTGTACTCATCATGTGCATGATTGATTTGGTGCTGTACGTTTTACATTGGTTTTCATCAGAGCCACACAGCGCTGACTAGCTATACTTTGCGAATGTTTGTAACATTATAGCCCGATGTCCGAGGCGCTCGGAGAACTACGAGGTGCGCAAAAGGCAAAAGGTGCTGAGAGCGGCGAGGAGTAAGATGATTAGGTATGGAGAGGTGTGCTCTGAGGGGCTGTTAGCAGCCCGGGTGGGACAGGTGAGTTATCCGTTCGCTCCATTTGGACCTCCCATACTTTTCGTTTCATTTCATGCCAATATAATGTGACCGTGTTAAGTGACCTTGGACAAGCTGTTATACTCCCCGACCCGGGTGAGCAAGGTGGAGCCTCGGAGAGCTGATGCTCAGATGGAGACGATGGGCGTTGTTGGCAAGCAGATCTGACAATGCCATCGGAAACAAGATATTGAGATCACTTCGATCTTTTTCGGTGTTCATTCGTTCCGCGGGTGACCGCTTCGAAGTTCACCATTAGCATCGACTTTGATCCTGTCAGGCCCGGCGTGGTTCGACTTCCTCTTTCTTACGAAATTGCTGCATGTGGTTATTCAAAGCAGGTTACTATTTATTTCGGCGGTAAAAACGCTGAATGGTGGGATATTTAGCACAGACGACGCCACCTGTCACCAGATTCGCACCCATCTTCTAACAGCATGACCCTAGTCTCAAATGATCCTGTTTGGTGGTCGTACATGCTTTCGGCCCAAATGACCAGTTATGTTGTTGGTTCGTGGAGAACCAGTTGGATGATGCATGGCGATGTGACGATCTGACCTCACGGTTTCGCAGCTGCCTTCTCTTTTGGGGTGATGTATGATTGGGGTGAGTAAGATAGTATTCAAGTATCACTGGTATACTTCTGGTGTGTTCCAGTATTGACGTTTGGACGAGAGGTAGGTTGGTATCATTACCGGAGCATCCATATCTCTAATAACGTATTTACAGGTCGAATTGGTCTGGGTGAGCAGAGTCTCGCATCAGAAAACACGCGAAAATATAATTAATGCGCGGCAGAGACAACATTGGTCACCCATGACTGTTCTGTATCTCAGCGCATGTATCTTGTGTTACAAACGCGGTCGAGACGTTATACTGACCTGACCATATTCTAGGTCCGCTACGCTGGTATACTGCATGCTATGTATGTTGGATGGCTAAGCAATTGATGTTGTGTTAATCAGCTGTCTCTCATACTCAGCATCGGCGTTCAGCGTATGTCTATTCACATACACTGTATCTTTTTCCTCTGATCGATAGCATATAGTATCCCTTCCGTCAAATTCGGTGATAGATTCGGTGAGTATTCTGCACCGCTGCCTGCCATTCATATCTAATTAACTGTACTCCCCTGCAGGGGTGAGTGAGTTATCGAGCTTCCTGTTTCAATATAATGATTGCTATAGCTGTGAGTTTGTTTAAAGTCTGTGATCATCCGAAGCTGTCGACCAACGTTATTTGATTTTTCAGGCCATATGATGTTCGACGCACTGAGTTGGATGAATGTCGGTGTGACTGCAATATTGGGCGGTGAGCTACGCAGCTGCATTGCCTTGATTGGACTGACACATCGCGCAAGTCATCATGATCGCTCGGTTACATGCCATGCACCAGCAATCCAGAAAAGTACTGATATCTCTCAGCGTCATCTTCCTGGCTGTCAACATCGCCGACGGAGTGATCGCCGCAATGGTCACGAGTCGTGTTTTATCGGGTAAGCTTTAATTCTGGTGGATGACAGACTTGAATACGCGAGGCTCATTTGCAAATATCAGAGGTGTTCATTCTCTTCGGCAACGCTCAGTGCTCTTCTGACTTTCAAGATGGCTCGAATAATCTACTTTTGGCTTTGATGACTTGGATGGTCCCCGCTGCATGGGAGGTCCTCGCACTATGTCTCGCAGTCCGGATTGCTGTCAAACGCCTCCGGAAGCTGCAGCGACCATTGACAGGATGGCTTAGTGCTGGGGACTGTTTCGCGGTGTTAACAAAAACACACGTAGTTTACTTTGCGAGGTGAGCTTATGATGCAGATGCAATTTTCCTTTTCTGCTGAAGTTCTGCACCCTTAGTTTTGTTGTTGTTTCTCGCTTCATCCTCCGTTATGTGCTTCTAGCGAGCATAGCGGTATGTCGATATGACACTGACTTCTGACCATCGTTCATCATTACTACAGGACTCAGTTGTCGTGGGACATCAGATTTATCTTGGTTTGGCTCAAACTTTCATAGTCACGGTGATGTGTGTGCTGGGACCACGCCTGATCCTTGACGTTCGAGAATATCACGCGAAGCTCGTGGATAACTCCGAAGGAGGGCCCGACATGCCTTCGATTGCTTTTCAAGAGCGTGTGCATGTGTCAACAAGCATTAGCGTGTAGCATGGGAAATGCTTGCTGTGTTCGCTGCATGTCGGGTGCTCTGCAGGGAAGGAGTTGGTCGTGATATTTATATCTAACATATATGTGCACGTATTTCCGGCGGCTCAGTGTCAATTGTGTCCACCCCGTCATGCTTATATCCAATATAGATTCCAAGTAGATTTGATAGAGAAGCTATAGGCCTAGATAAAAGAATATATATCGTACATATTTATTAGCGTAAGCAAGGTTTCTGTTAGGCGTTGTGACACAACGCCCGTTTCCTCTGTTCAATCAATGAAAGAAACAACCGTCACAAAAAAGTAGAACATTCTACTGTAGTTTACAGGTTTCACTGCATGATATATAGCATACAATCGACATCATCAAACATCAATCCATCAAACAAGTAATTACGATCAGAGCCGCACTCAGCATGTATGCCATCAATAAATCCCAGGAAGTAAACTATATTTCACCTTCTTAGCCCAATTCTCCCAATCCTCTCCCAGAGCACGCTGAAGAATCTTGTCCTCCACTAAAGATCGGTCGATGGCAACCGAAGCGATTGCTGTATACATGAGGAGGACAATCGTTGCTAATACTTTCATGTAAGGCACTTGTAGAATTCCAGACTGCCTCATCCACGAGCCTTGGCTCCCGTGCATGATGACAATGCCAACGTATTGAAGAAGGAAACCAGTGTAGCTCGGATGGCGGACGATAGAGTATGGCCCGCTTGTTATGATTTCGTGCTCTTTTCTGACGCTGAGCGGGAAGCTCCAGAACTTTCCCAAGGTCAGCATGCAATAAAGCCTGAGCACGCCGCCGGCTATGACAAAAAGACTGCCAGCAAGGAAAATAGGAGTGATTGGCGTGGGGTGAAGTGTGCGTAAAAACCGCACAGCGCTAGCCCCATAGACGCCCTCTGGAATATGCGAGGGACCTATATGCGTGGCTAGGATGTTGGCCACTTCAACAAGTGATGCTGCCCATGCGCTAATCTGTTACATTGTCCACCGATCCATACAGATAAAAATCGATATACGGGAGAAACACACCTTGAATGAATCTGGACCCTGAAGATGTAGAAACAGGGTAATGAATGATTCGGACACTGATGGCACCACCTTCTCTTGAGATGACGGTGGCAGAGAGCGAGAAGTCATCGAGATGTGCATGCCAATGGCCGAAGCCACGAGGAAGGGGATCTTTAATAGACTCATGTTGCATCGCTGAACCTGCGATAAGAGTTACTTTAAATACCTGAAAATCGACTCCTCCATTCATTCCTACGCCACAAAACGCCCAAGGGATAAATTTGAATCTTTGACATGAGTTTTGCAGGGCTGTCAAACCTTCCTTGAACGCGATAGTGACGTCTAGGACTCAGTTATCGTCAGGCCCCTCTGGTGTCATTATGTAAAGTACGCTCAGTAAGCCCCGGACAAAGTAAGAACGCGTGCTTGGGGACATTCTGCTAGGGGCACATTCGGCCCTGGGGGCGGATCGGATCTCATTCTTATCTTGGCCTGCGCGAGGGTCACGCCAGTTGTAGATCAAAACTGTCAGAACCTTGGCTTCGCCTCGTGAGCATAAAACGGACGGCTTCGATAACACAAATTGTGACGAAATTGTAGAGGTGTATGGTCACTCCGAAGTGACCGTACTTACTAAAAGAATAGTGATTAGTAAAGGTTTTTCAAAGTAGGGTACTTCCCCAGAATTGAGATGACTGCGAGCTTCTTCGTGTCTTGCGAGAGTGCCTTAGCACGCATCTGAACATGTGTACAATGGTGCTGATAGTACTAGTACTTAGTATGGGCAAGCTGGTGTAGAGGGTAGTGAGGTAGACAATGTATGGATGGTGATGAGGCCAGGGCTCATGTACACGTGCATGGGTCAAGTTGTTTTGTTTCTGACACTGATGTCATTAAATAAAAAGCGAGAAGGTTGAACGTGAACAAACTACATAAATGTCGGTAGCGGACCCCGAAAGTCACATGACCGTAAAACGCTCTACAAAATTTGGTACATGTAATACTACATGTTCAAAGATAGAGAAAGATACTAGCAAAACAATCTCATCCAAGTGCGATCCATCCACACAACTCCATTTTCTGGCTGATCTCCGTCGGCATCCTCAACACGCTCTCCTTATGCAGCTCATTAATATTACACCTCTCTGAACACAGCACAAACCTCCCAAGCCCTCCCTCCCGTCCGGCGAATATACATACCGTCGGTGGTCGCTCCGCACGGAAATAGTACATCGTCGACGAGCATGTGTCGATGAGCGTATAAATGTGTCTCGTACCTGGCCCGCTCTCTGATTTTTTGGCATCGTCGTATTGTGTGGGCGACCCTTTCCGTTTTGTGCCTTGTTCTGCAACTGAGAACTCTGATCCGCTCGGCGTGAAATTCATTCTTGGGAAGTGTTTTTTAGTGGTGGCACCGTACAAGTGCTTCTCTGCCTCTGTGATGCTGATGACCCCTTTCACCCCGATTAACCATGGATGTGCGTCGAGGATACGCCCAGATTGACTGTAAACAAACAGCCAAGGGGAAATAATGAGGAGCACGACTCCGAGGACGACGAGTGTGATGTCTCCCACTCGGTTGGTCATAACAACACCTAGCCCGGCGATAATGATTGGCCACGAGAGATACGGAACGAAACCGATAATGGTCCTCTTCAACGAATCTGGGGACACAAACGTGACCTCCGGGAAATCTTTCCATCTGATAGCTGCCGCACGACACCCGTCAACCACAAGAGCTCCATTTTCCGTGATACCAGCGACCTGGATTTCTGGTAGAATATCCCAGAGGTTGGCGCCGTAGATATCATTGTCAGAGTACCAACACGCCATCTCCTTGGTGATGGTCGAGGGCAGCATGGATACCATCCGCTCAACGATACGGTCATTGTCGTTGGCCATTGACAGCCTCACAAGAGCGTGCAAATCGCCCTCGAAGCGGTTTGGGTGAATCCGGTGCTCAAAAAAGCCCATCAGCGCATACGTACGCTCAGCCTTGTACGCCCCATCTGTGACAGGCGTCTCGCCTATCATATCCGGCTTTGACGGGGGAGGAGCAACACCTGGTGCTAGAGCTGAAGAACCGCGCTGCCATATAGCTGATTTCAACAGCGTCAAGCGCTCCAACCTCTCAAGCGGATCCTTCCCGCTGTATGCGTTGATGATAGCCTGTTCAGTAGAGTAGTTTGTATAGGCCAGGTTGGCCAGCTGAAACAACGACAACGGCGTAACTTCTTCCCGATCTCGGAACTTGTAGCAAAGGCGAGGGCTCAGGAGGGCTTCTGGCATAGTCCACACCCGTTCGCCCCAGACTCTCCAGCACTTGTTCTCCCCATTCGCAGATTTGCCAAGCATGATCAAAGTCACCCCTGCTCCACGGTAGACATCCGCCATGCAGTACAAATCCCGACTCTTCTCTAGTCGCGTCCCTCCTACACACTCCAAGTCGAGCCAATACGCATCGTATTTCTGTCCGAGCACCGCTGCACGAACCTCCTCTATGAACTGAGCCTTTTCTGTCTCCGGGTCTGGGCCAAATTTATTGTAGGCATCAGCGTTGCAGAAAGAGATGGCGATGAATTTGGTATGGATGATGATATCGCGATCTGCACATGGGACCCATTCATTTCGGATCGGGTCGTGGATAATAAGAAGTCGAGGATAAAGGTTATGTGTAGGGACGTCCATCTCGCCCTCCTCAATAATGCGCGAAGAACGCTCCTTAGATGAACGAGCTGCCCATAGCTGACCACGGAACTTGCGAGCGTACCGCTTGTAGTATACAGTGCCATATGACTCCGTATCCTCCGCAGTGTCATCCGCCATGTCATTGGGATAGAAAAGTTGTACGAGCAGCCAGATGAATGACAATAAGAGCTTCAACGTCAAGCACAACCATAAGCCTAGGCATTCAAAAATGATCCACCATCGAATGGTGGGATTGGCTAGCTGTAAGGCGATTTTGCTTGCCTGATTGGTGTTGGCGCTGATGGCAACTTCGTGCTCGCCGATGGGAGTGACAGCTTGCACGACAAGCTTTCGACAGATCCCAGTGGTAGGGCTGACATATCTCTGCTCTGTGCCGTGCTTTTTTTCCTTGTCCAAGTCATTGCAGCAAGTGACAGTCCGTTCTTGCGTGACTGGGAGACGCCAGGGCATCTTGACTGGTGACTGGTCCTGCCTGTTGAAAGCGTCAAATGAAGATGAGAAACCCACAGGACAGATACACGAGCAGGGGTGTTATCCGGTATTACTTCTCACAGCGACACCCGAGCACTAAGACCTTTATATTAAACCTATGCGTGCCATAGCTTCAGACGTCTGATATTAGTACGCTTGAATGTTGGGAAGCCAGCTGACGAGTTTAAATCTTACCATGACATTCGGCGACACGACTCCCACAATAGTGGGAAGAGGATTTCATCGGATCCAAACGTTCGAGCAGCTATATGCTGATGCATCAGAAAAACTGTGCAGTTGATGAAACCACCCATGGGAGAGAATTTTGTCAGTTTTAAATTTACTGCACTCTGTCAATCTTTCTGCAGCCATGCCTTCCATGTGACTTGGCGCTTGACCTTCAATTTCAGGACGTTCCCCGCCACCCACTGGAGTTGGAGAGGGAATGACATGACGTCTGTACCGCATGGGCACTCGAACTATAGGTGTACTAGTGTTTCCTAGTAAAATTAAATTAAATAAATTGAGGGAGAAAAAGAGAATTACTGCCCTGTGCAAGTACTCTCGAACTAGGTAAGTGTCGATCTGTGCTGGGCTGGAGGACCTTTCTTATTCGTCCGGCTGGAGGCCCTTCTTGTTCGTCTGGCTGAAGGCCACTCTCGTCGTTCGCATTTGGGCTGAGGGCTCCTGTGCGTCTATCGTGGCGAACTGCCATTGAACAACATGAAAATATTTTAGTACATGTACAGCATGACCTGAACTCTCAGCCCTGCTCACCTGAACTTCATTCACACCCACGCCCCCACTAATTCCATCTTCTCCTACCACTCATTCTGTCTACCACCCATCCCATCCTCGATCCTTGATGACTGGTAGCTTAGAAGGTCGATACATCAGACTTGAGCTTGAACACGGGTCCCATATCACCTACATATTCGTTTTGCGCCCCATCTTCAGTCATTAGGGTAAACTATCTTCCACTCACTGCTTCCGGGTGCATACCTCAGCCTCCCATACTGTCATATTAATATATTAAAACTTGTTCATAAATACCGATACACGTCCATGGGTAACTGTTGGTGCTTAGCATCAGCTTGGCATGCCATGCTTATGAAGCACCACAGTTTGCGTTGGCTTGAGCTTCACTCCTTCTGGTGGCTGTGACAGAACGGCTCTAAAAATAAGATAAGCGCAACCCCGCCCCCAGATTCCGCCGTTATTGCTCCATGCAGCTCATCCATTTTGAACGAAGGCAGACAGATCAGTGGGTGGGAACTATGCCAGGACGTCCGTCTGTTCTTACATGCCGACACATTCAACTCCAGGCAGATGATGATCAATGTCGATGAAGACGCATGTGACTCCATCCTCCGTGGCAATCGGACAAAGTGAAAGGCAAGGCGCTCTTGACTATCTACAGCGCTGGTACACAGATCCCTGATTTGGCCACAACCGAACCGTGTGACTCAAACCTGCCCGTGTATAGTAGTATTATTATACTACACCCATTCCTTGCACGGATCCCCCATCCCTCTTATTTGACCTGTGCAGCCTCCAAGCTCCATAATAGTAATACCCACGCGCCGATTTTATTAAACTACCATCATGATGTAACAGACTATCAGGACGAGAAAGGCCGAGGCGAGACGCGGAGCGACAACCACAACGGACTATCAAAACAGACGACGTTAGCAAGACCGGTAGGTACAACATTGAAGCTATACCTATCAAAACAGACGAGCGCAAGACTAAAGAAAGGAAAAAGGAGAAGTGCGGTGTACTAACTAGTAAGGAATACCAAAAAGGAAACTGAAAAACGTTGTTCATGACAGTACCTCCTTCTCAAGAGTCGCGTCCCGCGACTAGGATCGATTGCGCTCGTAAGTACCGTCTTCCCAATTGAATAAACGTCTTGGCACATGATTGAGAATAGTGAAGTTTTGAAGGGCTTGGAACCTCAACCTCATCACTGGCATAGGACATGGAGCCGCGGGATGTTTGCGGTGAAATTCGGCGATGGATTGAGGTGTGTTCTGGAGTTCTGCTGCTTTTAACCACTCTCGCTCCTCACGTGGATATCCCTTCCAGTGCACGAGATATTCCAACTGATCTCTCCGAAGTCGCGAATCCAAAATCTCTTCAACTTCTTGTTCTTCATAACCGTCGACCGAAACCGAAGGGGGAGGAGGAGGTTTCCTCTGTGAAGGATACTCGGCAGGTTTGAAAGGTGAAAGAACGCATTCGTTGAACACGGGATGGATCGATTTCCAAGTTACAGGCAGGGCAAGTTTGTAAGCAGATTCACCGTGCTTTGAAAGAATCTTGAAGGGTCCATATCTTTTGTCGTCTAGCTTCTTCGTAGGTCGATCGGATGAAATATTAGTAGCTTCGAGCCAGACACGGTCCCCGATTTTGAAGTTGTAAGATTCACTTCTCTTTCGATCGTAAAATCGTTTCATATCTTCCGCAGCTTTCTTCAATGCCGACTCTGCCTCTGCGCGAGTTTTCCGCATTCGATCCGCAAATTCCTGCGCTGCCTCAACCCTCACTTCTCGTCGATAGCCAGTTCCCTTTCGTGGATGAAAACCATAGTTCAAGAAGAAAGGGGAGTGACCTGTAGACAGCATCAGGAAATTCACACATTCCTTATTTTGCCCTTAAACAGACTTATTCACACTTAACCACCTTGTTGAAAGTGGATCTACTTGTCCGAAATTTCAACTTGAATGTATTAAGAAAAAAATGTTGAGATGTATTAATGGACATGTTTTATTATGTTTCACATTAAAAAAATACAAGATATGCCAGGTGAATGATGTGAGAGAGAGAAAACAAGTTTTGAAATAAGTGAGATAAGCTGATTAAGGACATTAAGGAATGTGTGAATTTACTGATGCATCTGAGTCTTATCATTGTAAGAGAATTCAGCTAGCAGGAGCCATTCGGACCAGTCAGATTGATGATAACTGCAGAAAACTCGCAAATAATGCTTGATCTCCTGATTTATGCGCTCCATTTGTCCATCTGTCTGCGGATGATAAGCTGTGCTAGCATTGCTCTCAATTTGGAGAAGTTTGTAGAAGTCCCTGCATGAAAGCAGAAACGAAATTGGATCCTCGATCGCTGATGACCTTCTGGGGGATTCCATGGCTTTGGAAAACATGGTCTCGAAAACATCGTGCGACACCTAGGGAAGTAATCTCTGTGCTTGTTGGGATTACCTTGATCATTTTAGAAAAACGGTCAAAAATGACCAAGATAGCATTGTTCCCCGCCGACTCGGGAATGAGTCCAATGATATCGACAGAGATATGTTCCCAGGATTGTGTTGGAATTTGATTTGGATGCAACAGAGCAGCCAGGAAAGTGTGTTTTGGTTTCGTCCGCTGACAATTCTCACATCCCTCGACATATTTTCGAATATCAGAGAGAATGCGAGGCCACCAGTAATCTTGTGTAATGAGCTCGTGAGTCTTATACCTTCCCGGGTGTCCTGCAAGTGTTGAATCATGATGTTTCCGAATAATGTCTTCTCGAAGTTTTCAGTCTATGGGAATATATACCCAACCTTTCCACGTCACGAGATTGTCGGCCTCAGCCCAGCCCTTTTCCTTCAAGATGAGCTTTTTGGTTACGATTGCGTCACGATTCGCATGACGATGACGCGAACGAGTAAGAAAATCATCATCCTCACTCACAAGCTCAACCTTCCGGAAGATTTCAGGCTTTAGCATGGTGACATTCTCATTATCCTTTTCCCCTGTCTCATGATCTGCTCATCTCGACAGAAGATCTGCCTTCTGGTTCGTTTTTCCGGGTTTATGGTGCAGAGTAAAATGATAATTGGCTAACTCTGTCACCCACCGTGCCTGACGACGATTCAACTTCTGGGGCTTTTTGAAATATCCGAGATTCTAATGGTCTGTCCAGATCTCGAAGTCATTTGCAGCTCCCATCAGATGGTGGCGCCATTCCGCTAGAGCTGTCATGATGGCGAGAAATTCCCGGTCATATATCTCGTAGTTTTGTTCAGTTTCATTCAAAGACTTCGAGAGAAATGCAACCAGTTTCCAAACACCATCTTGGCACTGAAAGAACCGCTCCAATGGCTTTTCCGGAACTGTCTGCTTCTAAACAGTAAGGATCATCATCAGTGGGGATGGCGAGAACAGGAGCTGAGGAAACTCGACACTTGATTTCCTCAAAGGCTCCAGATTGCTCAGGTCCCCAGGACCAGTCGGCATTGCCTGTCAAACTCATAAGGGGTTTCGCGAGATCACCGTACCCTCGAATAAATCTCCGATAAAAATTTACGAATCCTAGAAACGCTTGAAGTTCACGTTTCATAGTCGGAATAGGCCAATCAAGGATTCCGTTGACTTTAATGGGATCCATATGCACCTGTCCTTCCGAGATGATGAGGCCTAGGTACTCGATCTCGGTCTTCTCAAATTCGCATTTTTCCGGCTTTAGGTACAGCTTGTTTTCCCGGAGGATTTGCAAAACACGACAGGTGATTCGACAATGCTCTTCGAGATCCTTGGTGAAAATCAAGATATCATCAAGATAGATGACAACCTTTCCATCGTTGATTAGGTCTCGAAAGATATCGTTCATCATAGTCTGAAAGGTGGCTGGCGAATTTGTTAGACCAAAGAACATAACCAAAGGTTCGTAAAGTCCCCGATTGGTCAAGAATGCCGCCTTCCACTCATCACCCTCCTTTATTTGCACATTGTTATATCCCCAGCGGATGTCAAGCTTCGTGAAATGTTTTGCCCCCTTGAGCTTACCAATGAGCTCCTGAATGAGAGGGAGCGGATACCGATTTTTTATGGTAGATGCATTGAGCTTTCGGTAATCCTGCACCAGGCGAAGTTTCCCATCCTTTTTTTTGACAAGGAAGAAGGGTGAGGCAATTGGTGACTTCGACGGGCGGATCCGACCAGATCTGAGATTTTCTTCAAGGAAAGCATCAAGTTCTCGCTGTTCCCCAGGACTGAGATTATAGACTTTGCAGTCAATGACATGCTCACCTGGGACCAGTTCAATAGCGTGGTCCCAGGGTTTATGTGGCGGCAACTCGTCAAAGACTCCTTTTTGAAGACTTCCTCAAAGTCACAATACAACTCTGGGATCATCTCTTCAAAGGTTTTCTCAGTCCGTGATCTGGACACTTCTTCGGCTAACTGTTGAGAGGTAGTAGTATGAGCACGGATATGTGCTGATCCCTCCCTCGAGTAGCTGTCGAAATCGAAAGCAAACAGCTGTTCCCCCTCTTCAAGCTTAACCTCTGGGTCATTACTCATGCAGTTTTGCTGCTCGTCCTCTTCCGTAGCCTCCAGTTCATATAGCTCATGTGTATAAGCACACGTCTTGGGGCAACGGCCAAAAACGAGAGTTCCAGCCGTCCAGTCAATGGAAGGATTATGGTATTTTAGCCACTCGTGGCCAATGAATAGCTCTCCCTTGCTGAGATTAGCAACTCCGAGAACAAGACATTCAGTGTGCTCATGTATGTTTAACTGGAGAACTACATAGTGCGAAATCGCTCCTCCAGCATTAAGAGTACCATTGGCATTGTAAACAGGAATTGGACGGGCTAGTTTGTGCATGTTAATACCCTTGGCTGCAACAAATCCGGCATCAATCGTAGATCCTGTGCAACCGCTGTCAATGAGCGCCCGAGTACCAAAAGTACGTCAGTCATCAATCGTGGTCAAAGCAGCAGACATCAAAAGTGAGTTCCCTCCTTGCGAGCCTCTAATGTAACGTTTAGGACCGCGAAGTTCAGATATCGTTTCTGTCGCCTCATCAAGAGATAGGGCATTCAACTGTTCGAGCACCTCTCGCGTAGCTTCAAGGTGTCGTTTGGAATGAACAGCTGTTTGAAGTAGTCCAATAGCTCTTTTGTAAGGCTGATCTCGAAACCGGTGTGCAAACCATGAGGCTGACCATGGTTCTGGTCTTGCTGCAGGGTTTTCAGCTTCACGGGGTCCCCTCGGGCTACTCGCAGCAGCTTCACCCTCAGATCTACCACTTCCGTGCTCCAGATGAGTGCCTTTTCCCTTAGACAAAAACTTCGGGATAGGAGTTTCACTTCTGTCTGTCAGTTCATCATGCGCTCGGATCGAGTCTATGTCGTCAACTTCCTCAACAGTAGGTTTCATGTTTGAGTACCGAGAATTACAGGATAAGGTTGATGATGAAATAGAACTCGAACCGTGGGTCGGAGAGGACGCACTACCTCCCAACCTTTTTAAAAACCCTTCTCTCCCAACCACCTCTTCATCTCCTCCTTGTCTTCGTCAGGCATTTCTTCAAGGACAGCTCGTATCGCAGCCGATTTCCCTTGAAGACAGTCCTTCGCGAGGTGGCTGTGTCAGCCACACTTGAAGCATAACCCCTGACGACGGCAAGCATCAACATCCATGGGAAGTCCTTGGCCACCAAAGGTGCCTGTTGCAGAAGCTGCAGAAGAAGTTTGCTGAGGAGTAGAAGTGGAATGGGGGTTCTGGCTGGAGCCAGTTCGAGGTGGAGGTGGAGTGGGCAAATGGGAACGTTGATGACGAGCCTCACATTGGCGATAAAGTTGATCTTGTTCGATCGCCTTCGCTTTCCAGGCTACAAAAGTCCCAGCCTTGATAGTATCTGAACTCTCCCAGATGCGATCCACGAGATGAGTATTCAAAGCTCGTTTGAGGAGTAGATTCAAATGATCATCACTCCCCGCAGCCCATCCTGCCGTTCGTGCAAGTTGGTCGAACTGCACAAAAAACTCTTCGGCAGTCGAACTACCTTGCTTCAAGAGCTCGAGTTGACGCTGTGCCTCTCGTTTGGCATTGGCATCATCAAACGAAGCTTTCAAAGTCACCTCGAAGTCTGTGAATCTCCAACGCTGGGTATCAGGTAGAGAGAACTGCTCTTCAGTATAATTATCAGCCCAAAGGCCAGCACTCCCTCCTTTCATACACGACGTAGCAAACAACACCTTCTTTTTGTCGTCCGAGAATATTTTCAGTTCAGCTTCGAACATTACACGGACCTGTCGCCACCACGTTTTGAAGGCAACAGAACCCTTGGCACCACTGAAATCATCAGGGCGAGACAAGAGTGTCTTTTCAGACTTAGAGCCTGTGCTGGACATATTGGAATGTGACGGTGATGGTTTAGGGGTTCGAACTAGCGGTTGGGTGCATCAGGAAATTCACACATTCCTTATTTTGCCCTTAAACAGACTTATTCACACTTAACCACCTTGTTGAAAGTGGATCTACTTGTCCGAAATTTCAACTTGAATGTATTAAGAAAAAAAATGTTGAGATGTATTAATGGACATGTTTTATTATGTTTCACATTAAAAAAATACAAGATATGCCAGGTGAATGATGTGAGAGAGAGAAAACAAGTTTTGAAATAAGTGAGATAAGCTGATTAAGGACATTAAGGAATGTGTGAATTTACTGATCAGTGGTGATTGGAAGTCGAGGTTGAGAAATTTCGGGAAGAGAGTTGGTTGAATGTGTAGAAGGGTTAGAGGTCTCCGATACAGGAGAAGGTGCTCGAGTGTTTGATTTAAACGTGATGAGAATAAGCGGTTGAAAGCGTTAGGAAATGGTCTCGGGTCGGTAAGTCAGTCTTGCGCTACTATCAGGACGAGAAAGGCCGAGGCGAGACGCGGAGCGACAACCACAACGGACTATCAAAACAGACGACGTTAGCAAGACCGGTAGGTACAACATTGAAGCTATACCTATCAAAACAGACGAGCGCAAGACTAAAGAAAGGAAAAAGGAGAAGTGCGGTGTACTAACTAGTAAGGAATACCAAAAAGGAAACTGAAAAACGTTGTTCATGACACAGACCTCTTTGACGCCTTACGAACACACCATCGTGCGAACTTGCATAGATATTGCTTCTCGACCTCACTTGCTAAGCGCTTAGCGCTTCACTCAAGGACGACATCTTGCCTTCTTCTATGACCCATAAAAATGCACATCGGCCCTAGGCTTTGTGCGAGCCAAGTCATTCTGGTTTGTTTGTGCGTGTGTTTGATGATATATTTCTTTGGCAAAAATGACTGGGACGAATGAGGTAAGTCAACTCAGAAGTCCAACTTGAAGATGCCCTCCCAGTATATAATAGTGTTGCCGACCTGCGACGGAATTCAACGTTCGACCTCTCCTCACTTTCCCAGTAGTATCTGCTAGCGCGTGCTCGTAATGGTTAGCTCTTCAGAATCGAGGAGCAGTGGTTATTTGTGCACTAATAGCTCCTTTAACTGTGACAAGCCTAGGTTCGTTGATTGAATCCCAGACACAGCAAGACATATTTTGCAGGTCGACATCCCCACCTACATCTATTGTGCCTAGTAGCTTTCCTCCCAAGGATAGCTCTCCCATTTCGTTACACCCAGAGACTATTATTAGTGATCCCACCCCTCAAGTTGGTGGGGGCAGCACCATCCAGGTCCCGATGAAAAGCCTCGGTGTCAATGATGACCGCCACAAGCGCCCTATCCAATATGCCTTATTTCAGGGTGGGGCCCGTGATGAGAATTGCGACTTACCCACAAAGAGGCACAAGATCTTACAAACAACAGTGTGTTCATTCAAATACTAACTTCTTTCGTCCATTTCTTAAAAATTTTCTTCAGTGGAACTGCACTTCAGGACCTTCATCTAAGGCTACACAGTATCTAGATCGGCGGATGCTCGAACTTTCTCGTATCACTCGCAGAGCTATCGCGGAAAGAATGTGATATCGACGTCTAAACTCCCATGAACGCGATCTGATAAAGTCCATCGTTGAAGATGAGAAAGAGCTGGGCGAAAAAGAGCTGAAGGGGATTGATATGCAAATTGGCTCCCTCTGTAATACGCTTCAGGACGGAGGCACCATGATAGGTACATAACAAAGGGTGTAGGTTTAACCCTAACGAAGTAGGGCCCTGGTGCGAAGTTCTTCTGAAGATTTGGATGCACCAGTTCCGATCGATTCTGGATCTCATTGTAGCTCAGCATGTACGTCTGATTTGGAGGAATAATTTGGTTCTACGACCACCATACTTACATAGTGTTGTATGTCTTATGTAGTTATTAGCAAACGTTGTTGACTCAGCTCGCTTTGAACACCTCAACCGTCCTTCGCATTGGAGATGTTCTTGTCGCAGAGTATCCTTGTCCTGATCCTCGCTGTATAGAGCTCAAGTTAGGTACCCAAACCTTCCCATGTAAGTATCTGTGCCCATCAGTAAACCCCAGGAAGCAATCTATATTTCACCTTCTTAGCCCAACTCTGCCAATCCTCTCCTAGAGCACGCTGCAGCATCTTGTCCTCCACTGAAGACCGGTTGATGGAAGTCAAAATGCCTGTCGTAAACATGAAGAAGACAATCGCTGCTAATACTTTCATGTTAGGCACTTGTAGAATTCCAGACTGCCTCATCCACGACCCCTGGCTTCCATGCATGATGACAATCCCGACATATTGGAGAAGGAAACCAGTGTAGCTTGGGTGACGGACTCGGACGATAGAGTACGGACCGCTTGTTACGATTCTGTGCTCTTTTCTCACACTGAGCGGGAAACTCCAGAACTTTCCTAAGGTCGATATGCAACAAAGCCTGAGCACGCCGCCAACCGTGAGAGAAAGACTGCCAGCAAGGAAAACGGGAGTGATTGGCGTGGAGTGAAGTGCGTGCAAAAGCTGCACAGCGCTAGCGCCATAGACGTCCTGCGAGGGATCTACATGCATGGCCAGTGTGTTGGCCACTTCAACAAGTGATGCTGCCCATGCGCTAATCTGTTACATTATCCACCGATCCATACAGATAAAAATCGATATACGGGAGAGACACACCTTGAATGAATCAGGACCCTGAAGACGTAGAAACAGGGTAATGAATGATTCGGACACTGATGGCACCACCTTCTCTTGAGATGACGGTGGCAGAGAGCGAGAAGTCATCGAGATGTGCATGCCACAGACAAAAATTGATACACAGGACTCGGAGAAACACACCTTCAACGAGTTTTCAAGCCGAAGTTCTAGAACTAGGCTGATTAATGATTCGGATGTCGAGCGCGCTACCTTCTCTTGGGATGACGGGAGCGGAGAGGGAGAAGTCAACGAGATATGCATGCCAATGGCTGAAGCCACGAGGAAGGGGATCTTCAATAGACTCATACTGTAACACTGGACTTGCGGTGAGTTTCTTTAAATACCTGAAATTTGACTCTTCCATTCCTACGCGATAAAACTCCCAGAGGATAAATTTGAATCTTTAGGATGAGTTTCGCAGGGATTGATGAACTGTCAAACCTTCCTTGAACGCGATCCTGACATCGAGGACTTAGATACAGTCATGCATCTATAGTAGAGTACGCTCAGTACGTCCCGGACAAAAGAAAGAAAGCGTGTCATGTTGTTGGGGAACTTGAGGTTGCTTTGGGACATTCTGCTAGGAGCGTATTTCCTGGGAGCGGCTTGACATCTTATTCTTTTCTTGGCATTTCACGCCCATTGTAGATCAAAACCCTCAGAAACTTGGCTTCGTCTCGTGAGCATAAAAATGGACGACTTCGACAATGCAAATTGTGACGAAAATGTCGAGAGGTGTAATTATAATATGGCCACTCCAAAGTGACCGCACTTAGTAAAGGTTTGGCAAATTGAGATGACTGCGAGCGTCTTCGCGCACACGTGCATGAGTCGAGTGGTTTTGTTTCATGTCATTAAAAAGCGGGGAGAATGTGATCAAACTGTATAAATTCAATAGTATAAACGACGGAACCCGAAAATCACGTGACCGTGAAACGCTCAACAAAATTTGGTACATCTACTGGTAAAGTGGTACTACTACATACTGCATGTTCAACAAGGATAGCACTGAAAGGTCGTAGCAAAACAATCTCATCCAAGTGCGATCCATCCACACAACTCCATACTGTCACTGATCTCCATCGGCATCCTCAACACGCTCTCCTTATGCAGCTCATTAATATTACACCTCTCCGAACACAGCACAAACCTCCCAAGCCCTCCCTCCCGTCCAGCGAATATACACACCGTTGGCGGTCGCTCCGCACGGAAATAGTACATCGTCGACGAACATGTGTCGATGAGCGTATAGATGTGTCCCGCGTCTGGTCCGCTATCCGCTTGTTTGGCATTGCCGTATTGTGTGGGCGACCCTCCCCGTTGTGTGCCTTGTTCTGGAACTGAGAACTGTGAGCCGCTCGGCGTGAAATACATTCTTGGGAAGTGTCCACTAGCAGCACCGTACAAGTGCCTCTCTGCCTCCCCAATGCTGATGACCCCTTTCACTCCGATGAACCATGGTTGTGCCTCGACGATACGTCCAGATTGACTGAAAACGAACAGCCGAGGGGAAATTATGAGGAGCACGACTCCAATTACGATGAGTGCGATGCCTTCCACGTGGTGGATCGTATATATACTAATCCCAATGAAAATAGTTGGCCACGAGAGATACGGAATGAAACCGATAATCTTCCTCCTCAATGAATATGGGGTCATATGCGCAACATCCGGGAAATCTTTCCATCTGATTGCTGCCGCCCGACACCCGTCAACCACAAGAGCTCCATTCTCTGTGATACCGGCGACCTGGATCTCCGGTAGAATATCCCAAAGTTTGGCGTCGTAGATATCATTGTCAGAGTACCAACACGCCTCGTTGGTGATGGTCGAAGGTAGCATGGATACCATCCGCTCAACGATACGGTCGTTGTCGTTGGCCATTGACAGCCTCACAAGAGCGTGCAAATTGTCCTCCAAGCGGTTTGGGTGAATCCGGTGCTCAAAAAAGCCCATCAGCGCATACACACGCTGAGCCTTGTACGCCTCATCCGTGACAGGCGTCTCGCCCATCCTCTCAAGCCTTGGCGGGGGACTAGAAACGCCTGGTGATAGATTGGCCGCACCGCGCCGCCATATAGCTGATTTCAACAGCGTCAAGCGCTCCAACCTCTCGAGCGGATCCTTCCCGCTGTATGCGTTGATGATAGCCTGTTCAACATCGTAGCTTGTGTAGGCCAGGTTGGCCAGTTGAAGCAACGACAACGGTGTAACCGCTTCCCGATCTCGGAACTTGTAGCAAAGGTGACGGCTCAGGAGGGCTTCGGGCATAGTCCACATCCGTTCGCCCCAGCCTCTCCAGCACTTGTTCTCCCCAGTCGCATATTTGCCGAGCATGATCAAGGTCATCTCTGCTCCACGGTAGACATCCGCCATGCAGTACAAATCCCGATTCTTCTCTGACGGCGTCTCTCCTACACACTCCAAGTCGAGCCAATACGCATTGTATTTCTGTCCGAGCACTGCTACACGAACCTCCTATGAACTGAGCCTTTTGTTTCTTCTGATCTGAGCCTTTAGTGTAGGCATCACCGGAGTAGAAAGAGATGGCGATGAATTTGGTATGGATGATAATATCGCGATCCGCACATGGGACCCATTCATTTCGGATTGGGTCGCGGATGATAAGAAGTCGAGGATAAAGGGTATGTGTACGGATATCCATCTCGCCCTCGTCGATAGCGCGCGAAGAATGCTCCTTAGGCGAACGAGCTGCCCATAGCTGACCACTGAACTGGCGACTGTACGGTTTGTAGTATCCAGTGTTATACAAGTCTGTATCCTCCCCAGTGTCATCCCCTAAGTTGTGGGGATAGAAAAGCTGTATGAGTAGCCGGACGAATGACCATAAGAGCTTCAACGTAAACCACACCCATAAGGCTATGTATTCAAAAATGATCCACCATCGAATGGGGGGATTGGTTAGCCGATAGGCGATTTTGCTTGCCTGGCTGGTGTGGTCCCTGATGGCAACTTCACGTTTGCCGATGGGAGTGACGGCTTGCACAACAAGTTTTCGACAGATTCCAGTGGTCGGGCTGACATATCTCTGTTCTAGACCGTGCGTTTTTGGCTTGCCCAAGTCGTCATAACAAGTGATGGTTTCTCCTCGCGTGACTGGGAGCCGCCAGTGCATGATGACCGATCCTGTTGAAAGCGTCAAATAAAGATAAGACTCCCACAAGAATTTCGAGCTGTCCAGACTTACGGTGAGCAGAGATATACGAGCAGTGTGTTACCTGGGATTACTACCCACAGCGACACTCGAGCACTAGTACCTTTATATTACACTTACCCGTGCATAGCTTCAGACACCTGATCTTCCGCGTACATGTTATAACAAATTGTAACCCCTCATTCAGACGCGTCAGTCATGACTGCGCAAAGATGATCAGGGTGGATTACAGTAACGATGCTTCTTGATGTGCTTCGCGATTGAGGCTATGAACCTATACCTGATCTGTGGGTTAAAAGAATCAAACGCCTCAAATGTCTCTGAACATCATTGGCTCCCTATTGGGCCTCCCTGACGGAGATAGAAAGCTGAAATTTGACAGAAAGATGTCCGCCGGGAGACCCAGGAAACTCATCTGCGAAAAGAAGAATAACATATTGGTGGGGCACTGGCGACTGATGCTAAGCAGTGCTCGGTGCCCACTGGTGTCGTTCAAATTCCTGAAAGCAAGAATCTATGAACCAAGATGTGATCTGACGTGAGTGACTGGCATTGATTGTGAATTATCCCACATGCGATACAAGCGATACTCACTTGAAATGGGGGTAGAGGGTTTACTAGCCTGGCCACCAACGATTAATGAACGGCAAGCGTTTGAAACCCATTGACTGGTTAGTGAGTACTTAGCGATGAATCCATCGTATTGCCAAAAATTCTTTTGTCAATCTGATATTTTGAAGACCAACAGCCTCCAACGCCGTGAAATCTTCGAAGCAGAAGTCGCCATGGTAGTGAGGAAAGCACTGTAAATAGGAGACAGCGTGACGATTTTCCTAATCAAGAAAAAAAAGTCCGTTCTCGTCGTCGTCTCATATCATATGCGCGGTTTCTACATAGTTTCTACTGGCTGTACGATCGGTGATAGAATGGATCGTATCATTGATATGTAGTTTGTCCTCGAAGTCGATTCACTTACCATTTGTTTCGCCTGCATCATGAGCTGTTGAGGTTATACCAATAAGAATTGATTCAGGACCTACAATGAATCTCGATCAAGTACTGTGATAGTCACATGGTTTTTTGCAGCGGCTTCCTCGCACCGACGGGTCTTGTGGTATGGAGCTTCAGCTCGTATACATCAGCCCAAATTTGGAGAACGATGTAGGCGCCACGTCACAGTGCTAGTGTCGCTGGCAGAACTTCAGGGGATCTTAGACTCGCGGATGTGATTTATATCTGAAGTTTGTGGTTGTATGGGCGACGCCCGTGTCTTTGTCTCTCTCATTTCTGTTTGTAGTCAAGGGATAGTGTTATATTCACTGAACATCGATCATGGTATATGAATCAGGTTGTGCCAACCGCTGATGATTGATGCATCCACATCCGATCAAACGCACGCGATTATGCACTTACCATTTATTGGCATCCTTATGATATGATAGGCCGATAACCAAGGTGGGGGACGAGAAGGCGTGCATATGCTTAGGACGCGGGTTATTCATTGAAAGGGTTATACAGGTGAGTGATCTGTTTGCTTCACCCTTGTTTTACATATCCAATGTTTCTGTCATCTCGATATAAGTTCTCCTCGGAGGTCCTGTTATCCTCGGAGACTGCCAATGCTTATCGACAATCATCGAGACAACAAGCTTTTTCAAAGGCTCGCATCACCGCTAGGTCATTGTTAGGCCAAGTTTTGCATAGGTTTTCATTTGAATAAGATTCGAGTGGTGCACATTGGCAGCCATATGGTACAGGTGAGCCACTCTCTCAGCTCGATCTTTTCTGATGACGTGCCAATAGAATGTTACTACATCCGGTCCTTCTTATACAATTGAAAATTCTAGGTCCATACGGACGCTGCTGAGGCTGAGTCTTCTTTTCTCCGTGTCCTCTCTCTGGATCTAATAATGGCATTGCATTTTCACTATATATCAATCAGTGATTCTTAACTAGGACGTCTCTTGTTGTGAAAATTGATTCCCTGTCGGCACCGCACCGACTTAGTCCGAGGACGAGGAGCAGGGAACTCACACACCGGTAGAACGTGAGTGTTCTGTTTGCTTCTTGTAGATTCCCCTATTTTTGACAGTGAATTTTTGGTCTGGCCTTGACCTGTCGACACAATTCGCCTTCCATATTTTACGCTATTCAAGTGTTCCGCCGGTGCAAATGTTTCACGACCAACATTTGCGTTGAGCCCCTGGCTTGACTTTACCTTTGGTCAGTCAAGGCAGGAACGGACATCATCCCTCGATCTCATTTTGGTGATCCAAGCACCGCATGGTGGTAGTATATATGCTATCGCCATACGTCTACCAAGTTCACTACTCACCCACACCCCCATTCTATACCAATATGCCCATAGTCTCGAATGATCCCACTTGGTGGTCGACCGTCAATGCATATCGTGTTTCCAGCTATTTTATAGGTTCGTAGAGAGCAGCCGGATGTTGAAGCTGATGTCTCCACCTAACCTTGACTGTGGTTCCTAGTTGCCGCCTCTGTTGGATTAATGTATGATTGGGGTAAGTATGATAATATCAAAGGACTGCTGATATCTTACAAGTATTTTCAGCACTTACATTGGGACAAGAGGTATGTTGATGCTGTGACCGGAGTAGCATCCTGCTAAGAATGGTTTTATAGGTAGAATTGGTCTGGGTGAGCAGAGTCTCATGTTAGAAGAACACGCATGAAAATACACTTAATCCTAGAGGCAACGCTGGTCCCTAATGACAGTTCTGTATCTCGGTGTATGTAACTCGTTTGTCGCGGTTGTCATGCTGTGTTGACTTGAAAGCATCCTAGGTGCGCTACCTTGGAATCATATTTGTCGCGTATGTTTGGAAGGTTAAACAATAAGTGTTGTACTAATCGTCTATCTCTCACAATCAGCCTGGTCATGTTGGGTATGTCTCCTTAGTTCATAATTCGCTGTCTTTGCTTCTTCTGACCGACGGCATATAGGCAGTGTTCCGATCATCTCGCTGACAGATACAGTGAGTCTTCTGCACAGATGCCTACTATTCCCCTCCAATTAACCGTGGTGCCCTGTAGGAGTGAGTATGCTTTTTTACCAACTTTAGTTCATTAATGACTGCCATACTATACTGTCACAGATGTGAGTCTGTTTGGAGTGTGCTACCCGAGGCTGGTCATTAACCAGATTCGTCAGGCTTTATTTTGTATGTCGTATGGAATTGGATGCGTGTTGTGGTATTTGCAATGCTGTGGGGTGAGCTTCGCACCTGCTAAAACTCAGTGATATTGACTTGACTTAAATATCTTGCAAGTCATCATCATCACTCGGTTGCATGCCATGTATCAACGATCCAGAAAGATCCTGATATTTCTCATTGTCACATTCCTGGCTGACAACATCTTCAATGGAGTGGCAGCTGTACTATCAACGATGCATACTTCAGGGGGTACGCTTAATTGTGGATGAAAACAAATGTGTATGTGACTCATTGCTAAATACCAGAGGAACTCATTCTCTCCGGCACCTATCAGTGCTCGATAGCTTTGCGGAAGATGTACCATACTTCTGAGTTCCATTACTTGGATACTCAGGCACCAGTGTGGGAGGTCATCATATTATGTCTCGCAATCTGGATTGCTGTCAAACACTTCCGTGAACTGCGACGACATTCGGCAGGAGGGATTATCGGGGACTGCTTCGCGGTGTTGATTCAAACTCACATGCTTTACTTTGCGAGGTGAGCTCATTGTGATTATTATTTCCTTTCTCCACTGAAGGGTTGGATGTGGTAGCTTTGTTGCCGTTTCTTGCTTCACCCTCGTTATTGATTTCTTTCCAACAATCCCAACGGTATGTCAATCTTACGCTTACCTCTGCATACGACCACGGGTCATCATTTCTACAGGAACCATCTTCCCTAGCAATTATTTGTTATGGCTTGGTTCAAAATTTGGAGATCGTGCAGATGTTTGTGCTAGGACCCCGCTTGATCCTTAGCGTTCGAGAATATCACGCTAAGCTCGTGGCCGATTCCGACGCAGAAACCAGCATGACCTCAATCGCTTTCCAAGAGCGTGTGCATATATCGACTGGCAATAGCGTGTAATACTCAGTGAAGTTGTCTAGTGCTCTGCAAGGAACAGGGGAATTTGCTTTTATTTATTCCTACTTTCGTGATGGTATTGATCTAAGTTATTTGGTGGTTTGAAGTAGATTTCAAGGATATATAGGTCTGGATTAGGTTTTCGTCGCAATTTGCTATGCGTTGTGATAATGTTTATACCGATATCCTCGATGTCTCTACTGGCACTAGCTGTCCGGCCACACTTACACCAACTACTGGTCCTTTTCCTTGTGTGATGACAATTATCCCTGTGATTGCTTGGGAGAATGGGCATGCAAGAGCCATCCTCAGCAATCAGTCCTTGATTCATCTTCTCGCCTCATTCAACGTCCCACGGCTGTAAGTGTTTCTTCTGAGTAGTCATATTTGCCTCTAGACGGCGCTGCTGCTGCAGTACGAGATGGAGCCATACTTAGAGGTTATTCTGACGGCCACGTCGATAATGGAACTTGGTATTAGTGAGGACGAATCGTTGACGATGATAATAGAAGTCCAAGTGTGACATTAAATCGGCATCACGATATCACTATAATGGAATATTATGCAGTTGGCAGTGGTACTGAAAACCAATCGAGTCATCAGCGTTGACGCGTCCATAGATAAAAGAAGTAACTGTCATAGAAAAGCAGAACATTCCTCTGTAGTTTACAGGTTTCACTGTGTGTCATATAGCATACAATCGACATCGTGAAACGCCAGTCCACCAAACCAATAATTACAGTCAGAGCGGAGCGCTCAGGACATATATCATCAATAAACCCCAGGAAGCAATCTATATTTCACTTTCTTAGCCCAATTCTCCCAATCCTCTCCCAGAGCACGCTGCATCATCTTGTCCTCCACTGAAGGTCGGTTGATGGCACCCAAAGCGCCTGTTGTAAGCAGGAAGAAGACAATTGCTGCTAATACTTTCATATAAGGCACTTCTAAAATTCCAGACTGCCTCATCCACGACCTTTGGCTCCCGTGCGTGATGACAATCCCGACGTATTGGAGAAGGAAACCGGTGTAGCTTGGTGGCGGACAATAGAATACGGCCCACTTGTTACGATTCTGTGCTCTTTTCCGACACTGAGCGAGAAGCTCCAGAACTTTCCTAAGGTCGACATGCAATAAAGCCTGAGTATGCCGCCAACCGCGACAGAAAGACTGCCAGCAAGGAAAACGAGAGTGATTGGAGTGGGGTGAAGCGTGTGCAAAAGCTGCACAGCGCTAGCGCCATAGATGCACTCTGGAATCTGCGAAGGACCTAGAATATGCATGGCCAGTATGTTGGCCACTTCAACAGATGATGCTGCCCATGCGCCAATCTGTGATATTGTCTACCGATCCATACAGACAAAAATCGATATACAAGGAGAAACACACCTTGAATAACTCTGGACCTCGAAGATCTAGAAACAGGCTAATTAATGATTCGGATGCTGAGGATACCACTTTCTCTGGAGAGGACGGGGGCAGAGAGGGAGAAGTCAACGAGATATGCATGCC
The DNA here is from genome assembly GCF_016647625.1 of Suillus subalutaceus. Classification (NCBI taxonomy): domain Eukaryota; kingdom Fungi; phylum Basidiomycota; class Agaricomycetes; order Boletales; family Suillaceae; genus Suillus; species Suillus subalutaceus. Next base: position 57,324 of record NW_024540297.1, read on the forward strand.
AATGGCCGAAGCCACGAGGAAGGGGATTTTCAATAGACTCATGGTGTGTATGGTTGAACCTGTCGGAAAAAAGTTACGTTAAATACCTTTCCTCCATTCCTACGCAACAAGTTTAACTCCCACATGTGACATTCCTGCTAGCCAGCAGTAGTGGGTATTGTGGTGCCTGAGGTCTGGTCAATTCTAAAATATCGTTGTCGATGGACGACTTTCCATACACCAGCGGTTGCCTCACAGCGCCAGCTCTGGTATAGGTCTGAGATCTGAGATCTGAGCTGTAAAGTCTTTGATTAAACATCTATAAGGTAATACGTATAGTCATTTAAATTTTAGCCACGTGACCTACATTTTGATCTTGCAATAACGGGTACTTGCTGTATCTTAGACCACGACACACTTGTACCATAGCGCTACCCGCAAGGGACAATCGACACCACATAACCATGTCAGACTGGGGTAAAGACAATAATCCGTTCAATCATATCTCCTACGACGCTCACCACGATCAAGCACAGAATCCGATGATACTCCTGCTCCTGCTTCGCGATCGATCGTGACCAACAAACCCGTAAAGAAATGGGAGGGTGAAGACGAAGAAGAATCATCTCCAGCCGTATGTCGCTACCATCTCCTCCCATATTCATCTCACCGATCTTACTAGAGCGACTGGGACGCATCCTCAGACGAATCCTCAGACGACGATAAACCAGCAGCAGCACCCGTAGCACCCCCCAAAAAGAAGGGTACAGTGAAACAAAAGATAGCAGAGAAAGAAGCTGCGAAAGCTGCGCGAGCGGGCGATGATGATGTGGAGTATGATGAAGACTCTGTCCTTGATCCGCGCGAGAAGGCGAGGTTGGATAGGGAGCGCGAGATTAAAGCTGATTTGGATAATGCTGCTGCGCTTTTGGGCGCTGCTGGCCTTGGAGGTGGGTTTTAGGCTCAGAATTGAATTTGGGTTTTGGGTTCGGGCGTTTTGAGCTGATCCCTCTGCGCTTGTGTTTCCAGGCACTTCATCATCCGAGCTAGACGCACTGATCTCCGCCAATCCCCGCACAAAGGAGGACTTCCAGGATTTCTCAACAAGAATAATCGAGTTCATCGTTAAGCAACATCAGGCCAAGCCTCTGTACGCGTCGTTCGTGGAGCATCACGTCCGAGAGCTCTGTCAGCCTTTGAAGGACGTGGAGATCAGGAAGGCTGCAAGTGGACTTACGACACTTGCTAATGAGAAGCAGAAAGAGCAGAGAGACAAGACGAGCGGGAAGAAGAAAGTTAAAGCTGCCACGAAGCCCGTCCTAGGCTCGGCGAAAGTCGCGAATAAGTGAGTGTGTTGTCTTGATCAGCCGTTACGATCGCTGATTGGTTTTAGATTTGATACAGGAGTGTATGATGAAGCGCTGGATGATTTCGGTACTAATCAAGATGATTTCATGTAGAATAGTGCCTGTGCATCTATCATATTACGTCTGAGTAGATTTTTGTCTTTTTTAGTATGGACTAGTATATCAAAGCTCAGTCATCCTCGTCCCCCTCGTCTTCGCTCGTTTCGTCATCGTTGACAAGGCCTACCAACCCTCCGCCTTCTTTTTCCTTCAGAACGCGCCCGGCTTCGCTGAGCTTCGAAGCGAATGCTCTCCGTGCACCAGAATTGGCGCCAACATCCCATATCTGTAGTTTTGCTTTAGAGCCCGCTGCAGCGATCGTAAGGGGATCATCTGGCGAAAACACCGCTGAAAAGACTTTGCCCTATAATAACGAATCAGTACATGGTGTTGATTGCGATGACAGAATAAACAGAGTACTGACCACTTCCATATCTCTCGACGCAACCATGCTCACAGCAGGCTTGCCTCCAGCGGTCTGGTCTACGTTCCACACTTTGACTAGTTTGTCCGTTCCTCCCGTGCATATACAACCCCGCAGCAATGGGCTGACGTCAAGAGCCGATACGGCACCATCATGAGCAGAGAGCGTAAACCGTGCAGGCGAAGGAGATTTCATATCCGTTGGGAGCGCCCGAGCATCAAAGTTGAGTACGAGACCATTTTCCAACGAGACCTAAAACAGTGATCAAAACATCTGACAATGAATCAAGATCAACACTCACATAGAACGCATGCGTTTCCCAAGGATCCCATCGCAAAGCCTCGACATCAGCACCAAGCACAGCCCCAACACCCGTATCCGGCGCCCTAGAATCAAACACTCGAACCGTCCTATCATAACTTCCAGACAAAAGCACCGTCGGTTCTTTCTCGTTCCATTGCACAGCTTGCACCTTATCCTTGTGCACCCCAAAGCTCCTTATCGCACCCTCCCCATCCACGATCGGACGAGACAAATCCCATAGCTTCACTGTACGATCCGCAGATGCGCTCGCTAGCATGTGTCGATGGGTGCGGTTCCATGAGAGCCCGAGGACAGCGTCAACGTGGTATGTGTCCGATGAAGGACGGTGTTTTGTCTTTTTGCGCTTCTTTTTACCTGTGCCCGCTGGGACGGGTACGTGTGCGGCTGTTTTATCAGGTCTGCCGAGGATCATGTCGGGGTACATGCTTTCCATGACGTCTAATGACCATATTTCGATTTCAGGATCGAGCGTACCGACTGCGATGTAGTTTCCGAATTTTGGTGGGGTATCGGTTTGCATTTCTGAGGATGCAGGTGGGAAGTCTAGCCATTCGAGGCAGAGGGGAAAGTTGGGAAGCATGAGGTCGTGGTGGACGTAGAGGTTGTCTTGGGATTCGTCGTAGACGTAGATCTCGAGTTGTGAGATATCATCTTCTGTTTTTGCGGTGACTAGGAGGTTATCTGTTGGGAGGATCTCGAGTTCTGAACGCTCGTCATCTTCAGCATCCTGCATAGTGTTAGATGCAAGTAAAAGAGAGGCAAAGTAACCGCACTTCTTTGAGTGTGATGTATGGATCGTCCTGGTTATCTCTATAAAATGTAAGTCCTTTAATATTGCTGAACGGACCCATCCCTGCGAAACATTAGCATCAATGAGTAAGCGGTGTCCACATATATACCATCTTCTTTGACATCGTCCTCGTCATATTCATCCAACTTATACTGCGCAAGATCATCCCCCTTTGCAGGTGCATCAACCTGTACATTCCCGTCCACCTCCATCGACGCATCCTCCTCGCTTTACAATACCATCAGCAAACATCACAAGGAGTAAAAACAAAATCACGCACTCGACCCATGCATTCTCATCATCGTCTTCATCCGCATCATCCGCTTCAGCACCTTCAGCGCCCTTGCCCATACTCTTAGCAGCATTATGCGCGCGCTCGATCTCTATCCGCGCATCCTCAAGCTCGATACGTGCGAGTGCACTGACGCGCTCGAGTTCCTTCTCATCGAGGACGTATTTGGAGGGCTGATGGGCTGAAACGCCGCGTTTTACCCTGGAATTTTGGTTAGATATGCGGAGTGTGCAGGACGGGGATTAGTTACCATGATACACAGGAGATGAGGTTGCTCATCGTTTGTGATGATGAGCAGCGAATCTAATTTTTTGTGACCGTGATCACGTGATATTTAAACATTATTTCAACTTGGCCGTGTAACTTGAACTTGTTCCTGGCACGATGAAACCGAAGGTCGACTTCAAGCTTCTTTCTGTCACGATTCTGTTCAGCTATCTCTGCCAGTAATTGTAATCGAAACTTTCAACAGTTAGCCTCTAACTTCCGTCAGAGCTCTGGATTGCCTTCAGGCTTTCACTAAGTTATGGATTCCTTGGAAGCGGAGCGAGATTGACATTCAGTGCCAGTGCTGAGTGGACCTGCTGTGCATCTTGACAGTATAGTACCCAATGTCAGGCACACATCTAGATAGACACGTAGGAAAAACAGTCTGAATCGCACAGAGCGCTTGCACCACGCCGCCGCCAACCACCTGGAACCGATTGAAATATTCTTCTAGTCCATCTCAAGTGACAAGCAAGTCTTGCACTCCTGATCATTTCGCTGCCCAGCTGATTGCAGCAGAAATGCATCGTTTCCACTGATTAATAATAATGTGCAACTTGATACCTTCGCTAAGATTTTATAATTAAAATACAGTGCTACAATATTAATGTCACGAAGTGGGTGAGTGGTTTCTGTGCTTGCGAGTGGTCCTCAAGTGCAGGTACAGGCGCGGTGCATCCTGTAATGCGAAGACGAACGGAACGGGAGCTGCAGATCTGCGCGTTATAGTACTGGTAAGTACTACGCGTCGCGTTGCTGATGTGTCAGCGGGGTCACGTGCTTTGGCGTTTTACACGCCTGTGGTAAAATGAGGCAATAAAACCAACTTAATTTTATCTATCAACCTTGTAGTAACTTTGTTCCGCCCACCGTGACAAACTCAATTATTGTGTGCAGCGCCAGTGACCGCACTGCAACGGCGCAGCTTCAGTCTATCACGGCTGCAAGCATTAAGTACTATATAACAATGTGATAGCAATGACTTGGGAATCGGATGTGAATGGCAAAAACAGACGAGCGCTCGCTCGTCCTTCAAGTCATCCCATTGGTTCGGGAGAAAACTCACGATTTCATTTACCCAGGCTTAGGCTACGATTACAATTGACAATTTGAGCTGGGGGCGTTGATCCTGTTTTGCATGTTTTCACTCTCAAACCCGTACTATGGTCTTCTAACCCACTCTCCAACCAACTATAGTGCTTTCTTTAGCCTTCAGGTATCTCAATCTGTGACACGATTCATAAATGAATCACGATCAATGTCAGTATCTCCGTCGTTTGTGGTTCCTTTCTCACCTCATTCGTAGTCCCTGGTGGTCCCCGATCATCGGAGGGAACTTGGGAGAGACTGTGTCAAGTCGCTATCAAGGGTGCCGAATATGACTCCCGTGAACGCCAGCCACATCCAAAGTGCATGGAAGAGACCCGAGTGACCCTTCTCAACGACATTTACCGATTACTAGACAATCAGAAAAATAGCCAACTCATTTGGCTTCATGGCATGGCGGGCACCGGAAAGTCTGCGATTGCGTTCACTGTCGCTGAAAGGATGAGAGGTCTCAAAGTCACGGAGCAAACGAAGATTGAGACGCGGCTAGCGGGCACGTTCTTCTTCTCGCGTAAATACACCAATCGCTCCATGACTGGGTATTTTTTTGCGACGCTTGCCTACCAGCTTGCCTGCAATTTTCCCAGCGTGCGAGAGGACTTGAACAAAGCCATTCGCGAGAATCCTGCTCTTCTAGATCCCAGCAAATCTCTTCGTGGCCAGATGGAGGGACTCTTTCTGAAACCTCTGCGGAGGCTTCAACACAGACTGCGCGAGTGTCCGCCTTCCACGTTCGTTATCGATGCCCTTGATGAATGTGTATCCGAAAGCGAACTCGAGGGTCTCATCTCCCTGCTTCACGTAGCACTTCGTGAACCAGATTTACCCGTGATCCACATCCTGCTCACGAGTCGCTCGGAACCCCACATCTACAATGCCATTCAAAAAAAAGACGTGCGTCCACTGGTGTCCAAGATACCAGCTGGAATCTCTGAGGAGGGCACAGTTACTACGATCATCCCGTTAGATGACGCGGCAGATGTTGACAATGACATACGCGTATTCTTGAAGCATTCCTTCATAGAGCTCAAAGGTCATCCTGGTTTTCCACAACCAACGGCAGATGAACTTGCACAGCTGGCGAGTCGGGCGGGCAGGCGTTTCATTGTGGCGTCTACGATGATGAAATTCATCGATGATGGATACCAGGATCCCCGCGATCGACTTCAGGTCATGCTCAGGTTCACGAACGAGCTGCTACCAGGAAAGCAGGTGTACGAGTTATACAACCTCATCCTAGCCACGTGTGCCAACCCCGCGCGGGCATACCTGCACTTGTCTATTGTTGCCGCCCTTGCGGACCCTCTCCCGATTCGACAAATCTTGGAACTTCTAGGTCCTGGCGTGAACAGGGATGTAGAGACAACGCTGGCGCAGCTCCGGTCTGTCATTGACATTCCTACCGATAGCAGTCTCCCGGTAAACATTTACCACTCGTCAGTTCGCGACTACGCTTCCGACTCTTCAAACTGCAACCTCGTCGAGGTACAACATAACAAACACCCCCATTCCATACTCGCTTATTCCTCTTTCCGCTTGATGGTGCAACCCAGAGGAATTCCATCAAGCACAGCTTTCCAGGATGCGCTCTCAGAATTAAACAGGCAGAGCCAAGCTATGCAACCACACGACCCAAAAAACTTAAAGTGCTCGTTAACCTTCATTGTCGAGCCACCTGAGCCATTACATGCTCTGATAGGTCTGCTATGGACTCTGGGAGATCGACGTCCAGAATTACAATCCTGGCTAATGAGCCGGGACGGGGTTGCCTGGCTGCATGCCCTAGAAGGAGATGACTGGCTGCGGACTCAGGGGGGGAAAGAATGGCTGCAGACAGAATGGGGATTGGACTGGCTGCAGAGTAAGGGGGGCGGGGACTGGTTGGGAAGCCAGGGAGGCCAGGACTGGCTGCAGACGCAGTGGGGAAATGAGTGGCTGCAGACCTGGATGGGGGAATATTGGCTGCACACCTTTGGGGGCGAATGCTGGCTGCAGACTGAGAACGGGAACAACTGGTTGCATACTCGGAGTGCGCCAGGCTCCCTGCAGTCCCAGAAGCAAGACTGCTCGTTGACCCGTGAGCAAGAGTGGCTACAGACTGAGAGATATGGCAGGCCGCCGCAGGACCATAGCGTGGAGGACTGGCAGAGCGTGGAGGAGTGGTGGCAGACCCCTGGAGAAAAACTGGCTGCAGCGCCTAGAACAAGATTGGCTGTGGCATGGCCAAGAAGGACATGAGTGGCTGTGGACTGAGAGGGAAGATTGGTTGCACACTTTTGCGAAGGACTGGCTACAGACCCAGGGGGGGAAGGACTGGCTGCAGACTCAGGATGCTCAACATTGGCTACAGACTCAGGATGGGCAGGATTGGCTGCGTAGCGACGACGGACAAGACTGGCTGCAGGCCCATACAGAGCGAGACTGGTTGCAGATCACAAGCAGGTATGACTGGCCGCAGACCGAACTGCACATGGAAAGCCCGCAAGAGTGGCTGCAGACCGAGAGCGGGCAAAGCTGGCTACAGACCAAGAGCGGGCAGGAGTGGCTGAAGACTGAGAGCGGGTGGGACTGGCTGCAGACCTGCAAAGGACAAGAGTGGCTGCAAACCCACCACGGGCAAGGCTGGCTGCAAACCGAAAGCGGGCGGGACTGGCTGCAGACCCAAAGCGGACAGGACTGGCTACAGACACCCGATGGTCAAGCTTGGAAGTCGACTCTTGCAGCATCTGTCTGGCTGACAATTGAAGAATTCTCCATTACGTTTGAAGCCATAAACAAGCAAGTGATCACCTCGGAAATGCTTGTACTGCCGGCTTTTCAAGTTATCGAGCAGTTCAGAAACTTACCAGATTTCTTGATGTTTCCGGTGTTCCTTGCGTTAAGGCACCAAAATCATTCCAGTCCTTCGTTACTACCCCCACAAGGTTATCGTCTCCCAGACATGGATATCATCCGTGCTATGAAGACTTTTGTAGATTTCGCAAAAGCAGCACGGGAACGGAATCGGTCAGCTTCTGACGCTCTCAAGTACGCATGCCAAAACTGGGCATTCCATCTCTCACGACTTCATCGACATCTATGGAATGACGAACTGAACCACTTATTCAAGCTTTTTTGGAATGATCATCTCCTCTCATGGCTCGAAAGGCAATGGTGTTTGAAGGGGCTTTTGTCATGCCTCTTTATCTTATCGGAAGGACAGAAACATGCGAAGGTGCGTGGTTGCATCGATTCCTACAGTTTGCGCGTATAGGAACATGTCACCTTCAGGCCCAAGAAATATCTCAGCCAAGTGTCTGATCATGAAGCTGTCGGCATAGTACTCGTGATTCCTTTCAGCAACTTTTCAGCCCACAATCTCCCGTACTAGTCAGATCTCAGTGCGGGGATCCAGGCAAGCGCTTGCCTAGTTGAGCCATGTAGAATTCCACGCTTTCTGGAGTCGTCATCTTGTCTTCTGGCTCGAAAGGCAGTGGTGTTTGAAGGGTCTGAGATCCTCAGGGCTGCCTCGTCGTTTTAACAGGAGGGTGGACATTTTCAAAGGTATGCATACTTCTGGACTCTCGGCAACTTGAACTGACTCACCTATGTAGAAACATCTCACCTAAGTTCCAGAATCATTTCAACCATGAATCTTGAAGCTGCCCGATATGTCGGTCGCGTGAATAAGGCTACCCACCTGCTGTTCTATGTAGACCCCAACAAGTTTCTAATATCATGACGAGATGGATGCACTCTTATTAGGATCGATGATGAGGGTGTCTGTAACAAAGATGTCGAGCTCTGGACGCTGATCATGCGCGTCGTGTCCGGTGCCCTGTGCCCACGGCACTGGGGAGTGAGATGCATGTTAATGGAGGATACGAAAAAATGTATCTGTAGTGATGTGGAATCAACCTTTTGATATTGCTGAGTGAGTACTACCCAAAGTGTACCTATGCCTATGATTTCGGGAACAACTAAAGAGCGCTCTACAGTCTATGCAAGCATCCTCATCTTCATGGTCATTTCCTGCATCATGAGCCTCTACACTAGCTTATTTAAAATGAGAATGATCGAGTAACAAGGCTAACTATATCTACAGCGCAGTATGACTACAGGCCATACAATCAGTTCCACTTAGCCTGAGCATACAGGCCCAGGATATCGCTAGTCAGCGTCGGACTATACGATAAAACATCATCCATGGTGTAGTTCTTATTTTTCTGTAACTTGTTGAGGATGGGGATTATCTCCTCTCCAAGGTAGTTGAGGAAGACAATATCTATAAGCGTGTCGGCCGTCACGTTAGGGGGGTTCGAGCTAATGTAGTATGGAGCCGTGTAGTAGGGCAACGCCGTATGCAGTGTGTCGTCCGCATGACCAGCGTCATGGCATGACTATGCAAGTGTTGTGAGCATAGCACAAACACGGCATGGAACCCTTACATCTTTCGTGACATATCCGAATGCCCATTTGTCTGAAGTTGCTTCTCGTCCAGGACGGTCGTCTATCTCCAACCAGACACTGTCCCGAGTATTGTCGATTTCATCTCGTTTCTGTTTCATCGCCGTCGGGTTATCCAAAGCGGGAAGCACCTGGTTTGCAATGCTAGATGGGACATCGGGAATGTACAAGAATGTATCCTTATACTGCATAATTGTTAGCTGATCGTTCTTGGTGAACGATCCCTTCATGAGGTCGAAGCGTAGAGCCCACGAATTGATGATAATTATGTTTGGAATGGAATCGCGAGTGTTGTTAATAGCGAGTGCGTATGGGACAGCCTGATAAGCGCGTCAACATCTGAACAATTCACTTCACTGGTACTTACATGGTCAAGGAAGAGAGACAGAAGAGACCCATTGGAAGGATAGGGGTTCCTAGTGCACAATGGTTGAGCTGGTGGCTTGAGCGATGATAATACATAGTGTGCACCCACTGGGACAAGGTATAGTCTTGGGGAGCTGTTCCGTACGGATAGGACAAGTCATAACGGGCCGCAAGCTCTTGCAGGCCATAGGTGATAGATCGCCCGTTATTAGTGTCAAATGAATTTCTCGAGGTATGGGTGTGGTACTGATTAGGAATCACGGGCAGGATTAGGCCAGTAGCAGGTAACTGAGAGCTTGGTACATTACCTCGTAGGTCACACGGTTCTGGTCAAGATATCGCCTTGTGAAAGTGATATTGTCGTGGTTGCCCTTGGCGGCATCGAGGTCTGCGCCTGATTTTCTTGCGTTAGGTGTCTGAGGTACATTATTGCTACAACAACGTACTCATCCAGCCTAGAAGATCATGTCAGACAATACCCCTTACTCATCTTCGAAGTTTACGCACCGATTGTCTCCATGTAACGTCCGCTTTCGATACCCATAGAACGACCATCGTACTGTTGACAGTCACGAATGTGGGTGTGTCCTAAGTAGGCGGTGAAAATTTTATTCGAAACAATCAAGACGTTGGTCTCCACCTCCAAATACTAGGATGGGGGTCAGAGGGTGCACGGCCCGCACAGCGTTGATGACAGTAGGCCCTAGACGATCAAGTTGTTAGATTATCGCCTAATAAACTTTACAATTACCCTACAACTATCATAAGAAACTGGCATGTGTCTGCGGTCATGTCAATGCAATGTTTCCTTCAGCAACAATGGATTCAACCTACCCGATCAGTACGAACGCGTCAGGCTCTTCTGCAATGGCCTCAACGAACTGCAAACAGAGATCAGAAGACCAGGTTGCCATCACTCGAATGCCTAGAGTGACGTACCCACTGCTCCTTGACCATGTCTTGAACGGTTTGCACAGTCGTGTTTGCAGCGTTCTGAGTGAAATTGAATATGACTCCAAGAGAAGTGATACGACGACCTCTGCCGTATCAAATGAATGACAGCCAATCATGAAATCCACAAGTCCGCTTACTTCCTTGTGGTGAACTTGGCGTAACGGTCTGCAGGAAAACCATTAGCAGCGGCAAAGACTATTTTGAATTATACTCACTGCCCACTGGAACACTTTCAGACTTGCCGTCTGAGTCGAAAATAGTGATGTTGACGTTAGATGTCAAGTATCGCCCGGCGAGATGGGGGATAAAGCTTGTGTACCTGCAGAACATTCATGGCATTTTGGTAAGATGTTCGCAGTGTATTCATCCACCGAGCGAGTTTCAAACAATGGTGACCACAGGTGGTGTCAGTGTTATAAGCATGTCAGTTGGATGGGAGCCGATAAAGCCGCGCCATGTATTGCGGAAGGCGTCAAAAAGTCAGCAAAGGCGAGGCGGAAATAGCAGGGCGCACCACATCATCAGACCAAAACAAATGTGACAAAGAAAAGATCAGCAAATGTCGTGTCAGTTAAATGAAGATTCGTTCAGAATGCTAATAACGCACATATCATACGTATCCGCATAGACATACAATTCGTGGCTATGAGACGGAGATTCAGGAAGCGAATTAGGAAAGGACTATAAATTCAGCACCCACTTTCCGATGGTCATGAGATCGTAGGGGAGGCGCTCGATGAACTTGTTTGACTATGAACAGCATGTGACATGTCAGTATTGGTTATACATCACCCATGTACAGAACAGACATCGTGTGCGTCGACACCACCGTGAGAACCATCAGAAAGACCAGTTCCTGGAATATCTGAGTTGAATTGTTTCCCGGACAGTGAGTGATTACACATACCGTCATGTACATCACCTGAGTCTATCAAAAGAAGATCGACATCCTTTTCCTGCAATAGAAATTATACGCAATGAATGCACGAGTTCAGACTGATGGACGAACGATGGCGATTTGCTTCATGTGAGTTACAAAGCTAGAAAAGTCTCCGAGATCCCCACTACAATTCGCACGAGGTAACGGTTGAGTGACAGTGGCTCAAGATAGCTCCGCTGTGAACACTAACCTGTAGTATGGTTCCGCCCAGGACAACTTCTGGTGCCCGAGTAGCCAACCATGCGTATCGGTGGTGTGGATTACGTTCAAGTCTCCCCAAATAAGGGGACGATGTGGAGGTCTGAGTGGAACCCGCGGGTACTCATGCATTTCCATATATTCCTGAGCATGGCCGTCGCGAGCGTGTAAGTGGTCGCCCGTGCAAGCAGCACCACAGAGTGCAAGACCCAGGAGAGTAGCGGCAGCCAAAATCATACTGGAGGTTCCCTGAACTTGAAGGTGAGCCGATCACAAAGCTTTGCAAACTTTCCTTGCCTTTATACTTGGAACTGACCTCGGATATGAGTGATATCCAGACATTATCTTTCTTGACAACTTGACCAAACCGGCTAACTGCGGGTGTATCGTGGATATCAAATGGATAATTATAACATGCCCGGGTATGTCATATGCCATGATGGTATTCAGCGTTTAAAAACGTTTAAAGTTGGCTCGTCGGACCGCACAAACAACTGCCAGAAGGAAAAGGAAAATTGTGGAGAAACTCCTTGCAAATGGACCTGGACCCCGAAAATGTAGCATTGGAATGAATCTGGTAACCGTCCCCTGTTACTCGTGGTTCCCTATAATTCCATCACTTCAAGGTACGAGCAATTACCGTTCAAACTGCGTGTACAGTCATTCAATCACCCCACAAGACCGCTCACGCTTTACAATGCGAGATATGCATTCGAAGCACCTTCGTTTACAACATACCTTCTGGCATATTGCTTTGTATTGATTAGTTGCGTGCCGAATTGTATCTGTACTGAGCTCCAACTCACAAGTGCAACGCCGATCGACAAGACGAATAAATGGTCGCAGGTTTACTGAGGTAGTACTGACGAAAACATGGAGTTGTCAACAATCAGGCCAGACCGAGACATGGGATCCAAGATGGATGAACTTTGAGTGGAAGGCAAGAGCGCGATGGCGACGGCGTTTGTGATTCGAGCGGTGTGAACGGTGGGCGCTTGGATAAGTTAGAATTTGGACTACATGAAGGGATATAAGTTTTTGTTGAACGAGAGCGTTGAACTAACTCTTGTATAGTCAGAGGAATTAACAGCGGGCGCAGTGTTGGGAGAAGAATATTAACTGTTGGAACAGTGAAGATGGGTTCCTGGGGTCTTGTTATTCTGGGAACCGAGATTTTCGGACGAGGACCAGCTGACCACTCTAATCTTGGAACCGAGGACACTCTTCACGGTGCGGGCCCCTAGGCAACGTTCCCGGATTGAACGTGTTGATGAAAAGATGATTCCTTTGGCCCCTCCATATCCATTTCCATATAAGGTTCTAGTGATTCCGTGCGCAAGCCGAACAAGTCAAAGTCTTCACAAGTGCTATGTCAAGTTTCAACATCAGCCTGAATCTGTCTTGGATCCAAGTGCATCCGGTTCTTTGTCTTGCTCTTAACAACGAATTATACTGCTCAGTGGAATAATACAATCTCCTTGCTCGGACCGGGGGCCCCTCAATGAACTTCTATTCCTCGTGTACTAGCACCCTGTCTCCTTGCTCGGTTCACGTCTTCCATGGTACAGGGCCAGAATTCCCTCGATCAATGCCGTCAACTTCATCCAAACTGTCAAAACGAAGAGGGATAATGTCGGTCAGAAAAGAACGCTGTGATTCAGGACCGTGAGTGACAGGATCATCATAGTTGATAGGATAATCACGAACTCTACGATGACTATCACGAATCACTCAGGCTGCCACCAAGGATCCTGGAGTAACTCCATCGCAGTCGCTCGGTCGTCCGGATTCAAGCGCAAACACCTCTGCATGATCTTGGCTGTCGCGATTACGTCTTCCTCCTTAATCACTTTGTAGTTTCTGAGAGATGCAGCGAATGGGTTGTCAAAGATGGGTACATCGGCCTTGAAGTTACCTGGGATCCAATGCGTGAGTAAACACTGTTTCAAGAAACCAGAGGATACCTACAGAATGGGTTGTCGATGTTTTTATCGAGGATGAAATATTTAGTCCCAAGACGACTCGACTCGACTTGCACCCGTGTCATGTGAAGCAGAGCATCTGCCACAGGTGTCCCGTTGGTTCGTCGAGGTTATATTCGGGGAAGGCCTTGTATACGAACAAATCGCGACCAGTGAGAAGTTCAAATATCCGAAGTTTGGGTTCAGGCTGACCAAATTCAAACCCCAGGAAACGGATCACATACCATGCATCCAAATGCCCAAATGTCGACTTTCTCATTCCATGGGCTTTTAAGAATGGTTTCCGGCGCACGGAGAGCGTAAGCGAAAATCTCGTCGGTTGTATGAACATTTGCAGGTTGCGCTATTGGATGCCACATGTCAATCCTGCCATATGCCCTGAAAAAATAGATCGTTGCTCACCGCTCCCGAAATCTGCAACGATGTAGTTGCGCGTCATGGCATCAGCGAGCGAAGGTAGAGGGAGGGGCTGAGAGACGGCGGCCTGGACAACGCAATCCAAGCCCTCCTCTGGAGGATGGCGTCGAGTTGGGTCCGCTTCGATGATGGCTGCAATATCAGCCTGTGTGAGTGAGCCCATATCAAACATGATGTTGTCCTGCTTGAGATCCGTATGCACTATCTGAAGTGCGTACATATGCGCAAGACCGCGCAAGGTGTGCATCATGATGCGCTTGACTAGTGGTAAAGGTAAGCCTTCGTTCCGAGCAACCTCTTTCTGGAGAGATTTGACGTCTCCACAACGTCTGTGACAAAGCATAGATGGTTCCCGTCTCGATCCTTTCCAGGCTGTTTGAAAAAATGGAGAAGATGGAGGCAATGACTAGACGTGAGGCCAGGCGGCGGAGATCCAAGAGTTGAACGTTCGAGGGCAGGTAGTTCCAACATTACGCCTCGTTCGAACAGACCAGTCGAATATCCTTTCAACACTTTGATCGCGATGTATTTCTTGTCTCTACAGGAATCGTCAAATAACGCGTCTACGACTACTAATTGATATGTACATTTCGTCATAAGCCATCCAGATGCTAGAGTTCATGCCCCACCCAAGTTTGCGGATGATTTTGAAGCGCTTCTCCGGATCTATCGAACCACCAAATTCGACGCGAAGATAGCCATGCCCCTGGTCCGCGGGAATGCCCAACGGCTCCTCCACAAAATTGAGTTCGACTTCTGTCATCTGCGTTAACATGAACATGTTTGCGCGGGGAACGAGGTGCCACTTGGGGGCCAGAAGATGCAACTTTCGGATGTGCTATTGTGAGATATCGGAAGCCGGGGCGATGCTGACGTTGTATTTTAGAGAAATGACACTGAAAGGCCCGAATGCGGTGTGTAAGCAGACACAGTAGCATGACGGCTCTGCTCAAGATTGTTGTTAAGGAATCGAATCTGAGATGCAGGTCCTTCGCGGCATGATTCCCCCTATATATGCGCGTCGGACAAACACATCAAAATAACGCGTCCTATACGCAAGCTTGGGAGGATTGAGAGTAGGTGAGATATATAGATGCATGTCTAGAGAACGGAATGGTGATGTATGACACCTGTTTCACAGGACGTACTTGACGACATGGTTGCAGGAGACAGTGATGCATCTTCATAAGTAACTGTTGGTTTAAACCTGATGACAGATGAGCTCTGCTTTAGACGTCAATGATGACCTCAAACCTGCTAGACTGCGATGTAAGATACTGAAGAGAACCTACCACTTCGCAGTCCCAATTGGCGTTGAGCAAATAAATCCTATCCTTATCGAGCCATATGCTCTCTAACTCACGAAGATCGAACTTCCATGGCTCTTTCATTACTCGCCCTAGACCTTGAGAAGTTTGGTCCGTGCGCTCCCTCAAAAGACTTGTGCCTTGAGGATTCGTGAGCTGTGTTTCTTTTCTTTTTCTGGCGTCTCCAAAACATGTTGTGTACTCGCAATCCCAAACTGTCTCGCGCTTTCATAACATGATTCGTCTGGTTTTCGTTCCTCTTCACTTGCAGATCAATTATTCTTCCCGCTCGAACTGTAACTTACAAACCCAGACTTCGTTGCTATGTCGAGGTTGTACCTCTGCAACGTTGAATTTTTCAATCACTCAGCTCACTTCCATGGTACGACTCCAACACAGTCCATTAAGAAGGCCTTGACTCTTGATACTAGTCTAAGCATTGACAGGGTCATCGACTCGTCTTCATAACTAACTAGGTTGACTAGCTGATAACAGATTCTACTCTATAAGTCAATGACCTCGAGCCTACTAGACCTCGTTAAAGGACGCCGAATAGCTCTAGAATTTACGACAGTGTATTCCCAAAATAAGTTGAGCAAACAAATTCTATCCCTCTCAAGCCATATGTTCTGTAACTCTTCGAATCTTCTGTCCGATACGACCTCGACGTAAGGCAGAGACGTTGTCAAGCTGGCCCCCGACCTGACAGTGGATTTAGCGATGACTATCGTCGACGGTTCTTTCACCACTCGTCCTAGACCACGCCTGTTCGTCGCAGCTAGCGGGCTGAAGTCCATCAAGCGTAACACGTACTGCCCGGAACCCGCATCAGCTTTGAATGACTGCAAAACTCGATTCCCGCGAACGTGAATTTTGCATCGAGATGGGTTTGGGTGCTCCAGAACACGCGTGATTGATGGACCCCAATGATTCCATGGTATTGGCATTGCAACTGCTATTCCATCGAGGACGAAGAAGATCCTCGTAGAAATGATGAAGACCAGATCAGACGCGATAAGGCATAATAGTTGATTTGCAGGGTCTGGGGTGTACATCATTTGTCGGGCTTGCGTCTGCAGGTGTGCACTATGTTCAATATCATCCATCGGAAAGAGGCACTGCACGTTTGACAGTAAGAGGGGCGGCAGGAAGCACGCCAGTAATTGCGGCGCCTGTGCCATGTCCTCGATTGAATAGAGCTTCAAATCCTCAATGACAACTAGCAACCTATTGTTTTCGAGAAAACAAAAATCGGTTGAGCTCATAGCTGGGTAACGTAGTACGTTGCTGAGGACACTCTAAAAAGAGAATCAACCATCAAGTTTTTCAACATTGGATCAACTCACACTAGATGTCGTCGAGTGTTGCCAGTCCCAAATCTCTAGCTGCGACATATACTTGCGGAGATGTCCTTCTCCATCCTCATCTTCAACTGAAGCCATATATACACGCTGCAACGCGATGTACCTCCCACAACCTTTGAGTGTCATTAGCGGCATTTCAATGCCCTCGTTGACGGTGCCGTAGTTGAGCAGCTCAGACAGAAACAGCGTCCGCCCGGCGGCCAGGGGGTGAACACGATCACTATCCAGTGCTCTAAGGTCAATATCATGCCTCAGCTCGGCATAATCAATATACACCACGGCAATCAGGTTTTGTGCTGGGTCCATGAACACTTTGAGGTTGGTCGAGTAGGGATTTATACACGACGTTCTCGGAGACCAGTTGCGCTCAATGGCTTGTTGCGAGGGCTTTGGTAGTGTCGGAATGATCGTGGCCGAATTTTGAGTATCATTCCAGAAGTAGAAATGCCCATCAGTGAGAAATGTTTCCTGATCGTACGATATTTTTGGCATGGTAGTCGTTTTGAAGGAGTGGATATCAAACTTGAGCCATGCGTGCGCTCTGTCCCTCAAGAGTTGTAGACGTTGGGAAACAGGAGTGAGATTGTCCGTGTTGGGGACAGGAAGCAAGCGTTGGCCACTGAGTTCAACGATGTACTGAAGTTCGGAAGAGAACATGTACATCTGGCGAAGGGCCTTGCATACCTGCCAGTGCAAGCGGATCGTCAGTATAAAAAGTCTGTCTAGGACGAATATGACATATTGTGACTCACGGATGTGCAATGAAGAATATCTTGGCAAGAAAGAAAACTGAGGATGTAAAACCATAGTTCTTCAGCAAGAGACAGGAACCCTACTTCGGGCTTCATCGAGTCGTAGTCCACTCTCTTGGCATGGCGGAGGTGTACAACGAGTCTTGAGTATTGGATATGAGTGGGAAATCATACACCGGGAAGTCAGCGCTAGTCATGCACCAGATGTAACGAAGATATTTGAGTGACCAATCATCGCCAGGCTGGAGCATGCACGGCGTGTTTTAAGCTTGCAAAAGAGTTACATAAGTTGCTCTTACTAACTTTTACAACCGTTACATTTTGTGTAAGCACAAGTTTGGTACAAGTCTCTTGACTGGCAACCACGACTAGGTCTGCGGTTACATACATGTATAGGTTCCAACTTTGCATTAAAGTTGAAACCTGACGAAGGTCATAGGCTTGGTCGGACGGGGCCAGGTACGCAATGTCAATAATTCACATTCAGGCCCGGGAAAGACTCAAAGTTAACTTATTAGCAAGTTCAAGCCATAGCGTGGCGTGTAGCCTATGTAGTAGGTGACGCGGCGGGCGTCTACCGGCGGGCTGAATGTCACATACAGATTTTGACTTGCACTGCCACGAGCCTCGAGGCAGCAGATCAGAGCTCGGATAGTTCTGCGCTGTACATTGTGCAATTGCCAATTAAAGGCTACGCATCTTCCTCGTGAATCACAGCATGGAGCGCTAAGGATGGCAAGTATAGTGTGCATGTGAAGGTGAGTTGGTGAAGATCAATGACGAAATAGATTCGATCCATTAGATGCCACCTGCTGGGAGTTATAGGTGAGGAGGCGAGGAGAACAAATACTTGAGGCGTCCACGGCAGGCTTGCCCTGAAACAACAAACTTAGGACGAGGCCGCTCACACAGGCATCACTGCGACTTTGCAAATCTTTGTTAACGTCCAAATTCAAACTTCAACTCCTTCACGACCATTCTGTAATGAATATGACTATTCTGATCAAATACCGAGGCCAAATGCGAGAGCTCCACCTGCTCGGTATTCAGTATTCAGCACTTGCACTCTCCCGGCTTGCATTGGCACCTGCCCATTCTGAATCAGACCCAAACATTGTACAAGAGAAGAAGTACAGTGTGACTCACGAGCTGCCGCCTCCGCAGCTGCTTGAGCCGCAGTGCTGAGAAACAGGGACTCCAGTGACCTGTGAATGAAGGTCAAAATGACGATACCAATGATGAAGAAGCAAGGCTCACGGTGTACATGATATTGCGCTAGATATATTGGTATGTTCAATGTGTTTGGCGGTTTGTTAGGGTAACTTTAGATGCTCGTTCACTGACAATGCGAAGACTCTTATAGCTTTCCTGTGTGTGGTCTTGTTGGCAATGGCGTGTTTTTTTCACTCACATTCCTTGATTTTCTTTCCTGAGCAGTGCAGCAGGGTGGTGACACTATTCATCAAATTGCACAAACGCCGTCCTTCTTTTTTGTGCGCATCCATCAAATCTGTGCGTCCATGGAGCTATCAGGAGTTAACTGGAGTCACTACCACTCCATCGAGTTACAACGGCGTGCTGGCATCATGGACTCGAACCCCAAAACAAAACCGAATGAACGGCTATCACCGCTCAAAGCTGACGCATCTCCCTCACAACATCATTTCGTCACCCTCGGCCCAACATTGGTGCGCAGCGCAGCACCGGTCAGACCCGGTGGGTTGTTTGCATGGACATATTCAAACAACATTGTAGCGATCGTTCCGATGAGTACCAAGCCATTTCTAGTACGATAGACATGAGCTAACAAAAGGGAATGAAAACCTCCCTACCAAGAACATGTGCTTGAAAACAGAATACACTTGAGCTTGGTACGAACAGGAACTGCAATCCGTTTTCCCAAGTGCAGTCCACTGGTCTCCAGCTCATTTTCCTACAGTGGCGACAATTCTGATTTGCTTGCAGACCCTCGTAAATGGCACAGGAGGGCCGATCGACAGAGCCCTTTCTACCCTCAGCAGGAACAGCGGCTTCTACCGCACTAGCCACGTAATAACGTCGACTGATTTTCAGGAGCAATTGACTAAGACGACGAACAGATTTGTTTTATATCATGTGCAATGCCATCCTTCAAAAACTCTATCTCTATTAAATTGATACCAATCACTGGCGTCCCAATCCTCGCACGTAGGAAGTTTATTTCAATGATGTTGAGCCAGAGCCTTTTTGGTAAGGGTGCCAACGGAGGAAGTAGCTGGCGATGCTTCGACAGCTCGCCCTAGTTGGAGACAAACGCGTGCGTTGTTCCTCGAGTCAAGGTAGCCTCGATGACTCTGATCGTGCCTAGAGGTTTCCGCTTTCTTGTTTAAGAGAAAGCAGGGATCATAACCCAATGAATCTAGACACTACGAGGGAGACTCGGACCATCAGCATCTAGGTATGAAGCAAGTAATGTGAGTGAACTTACCCGTCGCGGAACGAACTAAGGGATGGGTAGAGGTGACTGTGGGTTTATATCTTATGGTTCGTATTCCTTTCACCAAATCCGATTCTGCCGTCGCGTCGGTCACGTGCGCAGCACGCGCACCAATATCCCATCTCTCGCCTTTTTATTCCTTTGGTGATGTGATGGTGGTTACTTTTGCAGGGTGTTATATTGATAACCGAGTCGTAGCCTACTCACACGGGCAGCTAGTGCAAGTAACAATATGTATGTCTGTTTCCCCAGACCTGTCGCTCTAAAACATACTTTAGAAATATGAAACAACGTAAATATTAGAATAAGTGCCTCAACGAAGCTTGTAACCAAAGAGAATCTCCCACTCTCTGCAGAGTAACTAACAATCGTCAATCGCAACGAACACGTCTCATGCTAAACACTACTGCTTGTTGACAAATGCGTGTGCTCCTGGAAAGCAATTGAAGTCATGCCGGTCGCGGTATCGGAGTCGGCCAGGAGCGTCGCGTGATATTCTCGAACGCAAAGGATCAGACGTGGTCCTAGTGCAAAGGATCGCACGAGGAAGAAAATTCGGGAAATATAATTATAAAGCTGATATTCAAGGGAATACGGGCCCTATCGAGTCGAAAAGATGAACCGTGCTTGCATGCAGAGGTTGGTAACAAATGGACATACCGCTACGACCCTGTGGGATAGATAACCAAACTGGAAGCAAGACACAGTGGCAAAGCTAGTATGCGCGAACCTTCAGGGGACAAACAGAACCGCATTGGCATTATGGGCTCACCTTAAAAAGTAAGCAATATGGGTTTTCATTAACACCACAAAACAGTCCCCAACAATGCCTCCTGCCGAGTATCGTCGCAATTCACGGAAGTGTTTTATAGCACTCCAGACTGCAAAACCCAGTGCAACGACCTCCCATACAGTACTACCAAGTACCCCAGCGGTGATGAACAGAAGTATGCCACCTCTGTCATCAAAAGTGCACAGATGCATGCCAGAAAGTATGAGCTCCTCTGGTATTCGTCAACTTGAATGAGCCCGGTGTCGTTCGTCTATAATTAAGCTTACCCCCTGAACTGTGCCTTCCTGTTATCGCGGTGAGCACTCCAACGCCGATGTAGACAGCCAGAAATATGGTGATGAGAATTATCAGCACTTTTCTGGATCGTTGATACATGGCATTTAACCGAGCGATCATGATGACTTATGCAATGTTTCAGTCGTGTAAATATCACTGAGATGTTGCAGCTGCATAACTCACCACCCAGTATCACATCTATGACAAAATTCATCCAAATTATCGCAACGAACGTAATCAGACCTGACCAATGCAGTTCGTGATCAGCCACAAAAAATCACGAGTTCAAAACAAACTCACAGCTGCGGGAGTCATTATGTTGAACCAAGAAGTTGGTCAAGAATCTCACTCACCCCTACATGGGAGCATAGTTGGTTGAATGGGAATGGCAGACATTAGTGCAGAGAACTCACTGTATCTGTCCCTGAGATTGTCGGAACATCGGCTGTACGCTGCCAGTCAGAGGAAGGGAACACGGTGTGGATGAGAAGACATACCCAGAATCTGGCAGCTGATTGCGAGAGATGGCTGATTAGCACAACACCAATTCTCAGCATGCTAAACATACACAGCATATAATATTCCAACGTAGCGCACCTAGGATATTGTCAAGTCAGCACGACCCCCCAAGTACACGTATGACAAAAACTACATACACTCAGATATAGGACGGTCATAAGGGAGCAACGTTGCCTCTGTTACAAATGAATTACAATTGCATCATAGTATGTTCCTACTCGCCCAGACCAGTTCGATCTGTAAGAATAATTCTGAGTGAGATGGCTGCTCCTGTAATAGCATCAACCTACCTCTCGTCCAAGAGTCAGTGCTGTGGAGACTATAAGGACACAAGTGGTTCTGGAATATTATCTTGCTCACCCCAATCATATATCACCCCAGCCGAGGAAGCAACTGCGAAACCCGAGCCAATGTTAGATCGAGACATCACGGTCATCATCCAGCTCTCAACGAACCTATAATATAGCTGAGAATACGATCTGATTCAATGGATGGCCACCAACTTGGATCATTTGAGACTATGGTCATGCTGTTTGAGAAGAGGTGTGAGCGGCGTGGCACTCGAGGCGGATGTATGGTGTTTGTGCTAGATATACCACCATCCCCTGCTGTTATGACCGAAATCAGGATCGTTATTAACGGAAGCGAGGTTGCCACACGAAGCCAAGTAGAAATGGAAAGTCGATCGGGGGACCTTCGATTGAATAAAATTAGCTATCGGTGGTTGCGAACATGCAAAAGCAGTGACTCAAGTGGAGCGCAAATCCAGACATTCTAGGAAGTGATGGTGCCGGAGTCTTCTCTGCTTCTCCGACGGTGTTGAGACTGGTGGCGCGGAATGTTGAACTCAGATCTCTGGGAAAGATCAATATTTCCGGTGCCATTCATGACATGTTGGTCGCCACCCCAAACCTTCAATGAAAAGAAGTAACCTTCTCGTGTCCGGGTGAATCTAATCCGTGGGCATTGCTAAACAGTGAACATTCAGCGATCACCTCCACCCGTAAAAGCTACTGACCATATCCGACTGAGGAACGGCGAGGTGCTTGTGCGGGTACGCTTATTTTGTCTACAGGCATACCAGCATGCGAAGAAGAAATACAAACCTGTTGCATATTGATAGGTATAACCTGTGAGATCGGTTTATTAAGATACATGCGAGAGAAGATGCATTGTATCTCCCATATGTCGCTATCTGCGATCCAGCATGCCTGGTCAGACACTTGAGCAACATATTTGATAATTGATCTGGGATCTGCTGGGAGCGTATGTGATGGAAAAAAAAACCGAGAACGAATGACGCGCGTGCATGCAGGATTCGGTGATTTCATTTTCCACCACCGCCATGACAAGGAATCGAATTAAATGTCAGGTACAGACAAATCAAATATCAAATACGTCACGTACTTATGGAAGGTACTTGAACTCTGATTCATTGCTCATCAGCCGCGCTTGCCATAGAACTCGGACCCATATTGAAACCTCTACGCCGCCTCATCCTTCATACTACACACTGATCATAAAGTAGTGCATCGTGAGGCCCACCTCATGATAAGCAACCTGAATAGCGCAAGTCATTCTCAAGAAATTGCTCAAAGAGCGAATAAAGAATGCAGAAGCTGTGTGCGTGGGGAGGCGAGGTAGATAGCATAGATGGATGTTGTAGCAGGATGACTGATTGGTGATATGGTGTAATTTGGTTGGTGTTATGATGGAAGCGGTATGATGGTGTACTCACTGATCTTTTCACGAATTTTCTTGCGACCATCTTCCTGTGCATGACTGTTGGCGTGTCGAGTACAGAGCAGCCTGAGTTCTTCCCCCAGGCTGGCGAGTAGACCAAAAGTTGCCATTGTTCTGCAGGATACGGCAGAATAGCTTGTTCTTATTCGTCACCATACCACTGCTGATTTGGGGATCAAACTTCATCTTCATATTGCTTCCAACAATTTAAGCATGTAACAGAACCACAAAGGTAAATGTATCTGTTTCGCTGATATCATCAACGGCACATCAAATCATTTGAACACGTTCTAAATCACGCTCACCTAAAGTGTATCTGGTGGTAGCGCATGCTTCGGGCTGTCGATCTGCGCTGGTGAGTTTGAGTAGGATTTCAATGGTAACACATCAGCCTCACGGTACCAGTGATGCGCATGACACAACATGCATGACTCTGATGCGCTCTGATACAGTCTACACTCATATCTTCAAATACCAATGACGATTTCCAGGGCCAATTGCTGTCCTCGATGCCTGGACTGGCTGATGCTGCCGCTGCCATGGTCGTTCGCACTGATGTGTCGGATCCTCCTTATCTTAGATGCACTTCTTCGGTTATCTAACCTACCGTCTCATTCTCGACTGCGCACCGGATGCCTTGTGAGATCAGTTCTGGCCGGTATCAGCATGGGGTCGGGTACAGGTCGCAAAATATTGCTCGCAATCGCTCAGTTTTCCAGATATATGTCAATGTTGATCTTGAATTCTATGGATGATCACTTGATCTCACCGAAAAGATCGGAAGTGACGTGAATGTAAAAGGTGGTTGAGGCATGACCAAAGACGAACAAAGAGTCGCCGAAACGTCCACGTCTCTGTAATGTTGTGTGCGCGTGTACTCGGAACAGTTTGATACAATGGGACGAGGAGAGGTGGTCTTCGTAAACGCTCACGCGTCCAAAGCGAAACTGACGAACGAGCAACGAAATTTTTTGGATGTTTTGTCGCCCATCGTTATGGAAAATAGATTTGGCGGTGACTTTAGCCATGGCTATGAGCCGAGAAGCGGTGAGAAGTAAATACGATGGAAGCATTTAGGCTGCTATGCACAGCTGTCATGCAGAGGAGCGTGTTAAGGTACTATATGTACACAAGGCAGCAAGGCCAATAGCTGTACTCACATTCAGGCCTTCATCGCTCTTCAAGTTCTTCACTGCTAAAGCGCTAACCTCTCGGTAACATTTGGACTTCCAGCGGGGATAAATTTATGTTTGGCTGTATCAGAGGGCCTATCATCGAATCACTGCCAACGTCGGTCATACAGCACACTGACACCAGGAAACCTCACCTCTGCACCTTTCGACACATCCCAAGATTACTTTGCCCGTACTCGACTACTTCACGGTTTCACTCATGGAGACACAGCCATGGTTTCCACGTCGGTGAAGGCAGCCGCTTCAAAATCGATTCTGACACCATCAATGACTGTGAAGGGTCATGAAAAACGGATTCAATCCATATCCTATTTTCCGGATGGCCAGCGAATGATCAACGGATCTCAGGATAAGACCGCCTGGCACTGGGATCTGAATGTGGGCAAGGAGATCGAGGAGGTGCGAGGTGTTTGTGAGGAGAACGTGGATGCAGTGGCAGTATCAAGAGATGGTCGATGGGTTGTCACTGCTGATGGAGATTGGAGTAGCGGGGAGCTGAAAGTCTGTGAGGTTGAGACAGGAATTGTGAAAACACTTAAATGTTACTCGCAGTACATCACCTGCATTGATATCTCTGCGGACACCACACTACTGGCGAGCTGTGATTACAGAACACGGATATGGAACCTGGACAGTGGCAAGCTCGTGACTGGTCCGTTCGGGGGTGTTGGTTGGGTGGGCGCAATTTGATTCTCCAAAGATTCAAAGAAGCTCGCACTGAAGTCATTTGGAAATTTTTATTGCCTCGAGGTGTCCAATCACAGAAATTACATGTGAGGGTTGGGAAATATGGTAGAGACCCTCAATCGCCGCCGGTGTTCTGGACAAACAATAACAAAATCATCATAACCGCATTCACCTTCACCACAGATGTGACTATGCCACGACGGATCTACCAGTTCGACGCATCGACGCTGGAGACTGTCGGGTTCCATTTGAAGGGCACACTAAGACACCATCAAGCCCTGGGCTTTCGAACTCTCGAGCCCCGCCAGCTCCTCGCTTCCTTCGACATTCAGAATGTTCTTGCACTTACCTTCTCACCCAATTCACCTCAACTAGCTTACACGATAGACACCAAAAATAACCACAAGATCCGCATCTGCGACACTCCACCTGATGTCCTTGCTCAGGCCCGTGTACGCATTCCCTGCAAATATCCACTAGGTTTGTGTGCTGACATTCCCTTACAGATTATTGCACGCAAAATTCAACCCTTGATGATCTACTAAAGGTCCGCATCTTGTCTTTTACTCATTACACCACTCGCCCATCGCTATCATTGTAGTCCCATGCACATCTGCCTAAAAGAGACCCTCAGCAAGCCTCTTTCCTTCGCCTCAGCAAACTTCTTCGCTTTTCCCCTTGCACGAATATGCTATGGCCTTGTCGGAAGGATCAACCTCGTGGTCCCCTAGATGTGAGTCTCTTTGTCTTGTTTCTTTCACAGTTCACTCAACACTCGCACTGCAGTTCCCTGCTACATCGCCCTTACCTCTAATCGCCTTCATGGAGAAAGCTCTCCATCGACTCCCCTGCCCGGTGGTAGGGTCTTTTTTAATTCCATCCGGTCGTCGTTAGACAAAGGGAAACAAAAGGCGGTGAACCAAACGAAAACTATAAAAGTTTGCAATGTTCCACTCGGACAAGCTACCTACGTTTGTTTTCTACAATTCTGTTGGGTTCGTGTGGTCTGACTGCGTTATTTTCTAGGCCGACGTTATCAGTGTGGACGACGGGACACGACCATGCGTTCTCTTCTTTTGCCTCAGCTGGTTCCAGAAAAAGGAGAAGAAGCAAGATCCACCGCCAGTCTATGATGACGAACTAGAGGACGACAAAGAGGAATAAACATTTATTGATCCAGTCGCCGTGCCTCCTCCTGGGTACACTGAACCTATTCGTTCATAAAATTCATCACTAATGCAGTCTTTTAGGGTCCAGCACGAAGAAATTGAATTGAAAACTTTGGCTAGTCAGTCACAGCCAGTAGCACCCTCTCGCCTTGTGGTAACTAACCACTTAGATGCGCAGTGATCGCCAATATGACATCCGTTGAGCATCTGTTGAGTTTCACATTTTATCTGCAACTTTATGACTGCCATTTGTAGAACGGCTTGTTTTGGAAGAATAAACATGATCGCATCCTCACTAATGTGCATTGACGGGCAAGGCGATCTCTGTGTTGTCTCTGTACAATGTTCATGCGTCTGCTGGTGTCCGAATGGAACTACAACAAAGAAATGTGGATGCTAAAGGTTGAAGTTATAGCATATGATCAAACATTTCAGGCCATCCTGATACGCCACTCACAAGCACACTGTAACAACAGTGGCGGGTGGGAAACAGAAATGCAATCTCCATATGGATCAGGCTGTGATGATTGATGCATCCACATCCGATCAAGCGCACGCTACAAATTAAGATTAAGTGCGATGTGTCTTATATCAGATTCCGTACTTGCCATTCTTATGATACAATAGGCCGATGATCGGGGTGGGGGGCGAGAAGGTTTGAATATGCTTAAGACGCGGATTATTCATTGAAAGAGTTATACAAGTGAGTGATCTGTCTGCTTCTCTGTCATGTCGACATATAAGTTTCCCTTGTTGAATACCCTCAGAGGCCCTGCTATGTTCGGGGAAACCGCCAATGCTAATCGAGAATCATCGAGACAGCTGCCAAGCTTTTTCGAAGGCTCGCATCACGCCTAGGCCATTTTTAGACCAAGTTTTGCATCGGTTTTCATTTGAATATGCGTCGAAGGGTGGGTATTGGCAGCTGCCAGTGTATGGCACGGGTGAGCTACTCTCTCAAGTCGTTTTATTCTGATGGCGTGCCAACAGCATTCAGTCCTTCTTATACAATCAAGAGCCCTGGGGTATGGACGCTGTCGAGGCTCGTCAATCAAGTTTTACGAGATCAGCCTGTACAGTTTGATGAACAACGAATGCAGCCATAGCAGCACGTCCGGATCTTCTTTTCTCCGTGTCTTCTCAGCGCTGTCTGGATCTAGGGATGACGTTTTATCTCCACTATATATCAATCAGGGATTCTCAACTAGGCTACAATCTCTGGCTGCGCAAACTGACGTCCTGCCAGCACCGCAGTAACTTCATGATGCAGATCGAAGATTCTGCACTCATAATTGTTGGAAACCTTATTATACGAAAGCCTGATAACTGAGGCAGAGAGCAATAAGGTGCTCATGAAGTGATAGATCGCCCGATGGCGAGGGGCAGGGATAGTAGACATTGAGGTATTGGCTGAACGTGAGTTACCTGTTTGCTTTGTGCGTATCTCCCCTACTTTTGGCGGTTTATTCTTTGTCTGTCATTGGCATACCGACACAATTTGCCTTCCATCTTTTACGGTATTCAAGTATTCCTCCGCATCACCACCAACATTTACGTTGAGCCCTGGAATGATTTTACTTTTGGTCAATCAAAGCAGCCACAGACATCATCCCTCGATCTCATTTTGGTGTTCCAAGCACTGGGTGGCGGTATATATGCTATCGCCATACGTCTACCAAGTTCACTACTCACCCACATCCCCATTCTCTACCAATATGACCATAGTCCCAAATGATCCCATTCGGTGACCGACCATTAATGCATATCGTTTTCCAGTTACTTTATAGGTTCGTGGAAAGGCAGTCGGATACTTGAAGTTGATGTCTCTATCTAACCTTCACTGCGGTTTCGCAGTTGCCGCCTTTGTTGGAGTAACGTATGATTGGGGTGAGCATGATAATATTAAAGGACTGCTGACATATTCAGCACTTACGTTTGGACAAGAGGTATGTTGATACTACGACCAGAGCAGCGATGTCGCTAAGAATGGTTTTATAGGTCGAACTGATCTGGGTGAGCAGAGTCTCATGTCAGAGGAATACACCTGAAATTATACTTAATTTCAGAGGCAACGCTGGTCCATAATGACAGTTCTGTATCTCAGTGTATGTAGGTTGCCTGGGGGGTACACTCAATTTTAAATGACAAAAAATATACATGGGGCTCATTGAAGAATACCAGAGGAACTCATCCTCTCCGGCACCTATCAGTGCTCGTTTGGCTACCTGGAAGATACACTATTTATGAGTTCCATTGCTTGGATACTCGCCACTGTGTGGGAGGTTCTCGCACTGTGTCTCGCAATCTAGATTGCGGTAAAACACTTCCATGAACTGCGACAATATTCGGTAGGAGGGACTATTGGGGACTGCTTCACGGTGTTGATCAAAACTCACATGCTTTACCTCGCGAGGTGAGCTCATGCTGTGATTATTGTTCCCTTTTTCCACTGAAGGGTTGGACGTGGTAGCTTCGTTGCTGTTTCTTGCTTCCAGCGCATTATTAATTTCTCTCCGACACTCTCAACAGTATGCCAGTCTTTCACTTATCTCTGCATGCCACCACGGTTCACCATTTCTATAGGATTTCCCGGCCAGTCAGATTTGTGGTGGATTTGTTCAGATTTTGACGGTCGTGCAGTCGTTTGTGCTGGGACCACGCCTGATCCTTGGTGTTAGAGAATGTCATGCTAAGCTCGTGGCCGACTCCGATGCAGCAACTGGTATGACCTCAATCGCTTTCCAGGAGCGCGTGCATATATCGACTGGCAGTGACGTGTAATGCTCGGTGGAGTTAACGGTTGACCAGTGCCCCGCAAGGAGCAGGGGAATTTACTTTTATTTATTCGCACTTTCGTGATGGTATTGATCTAAGTTTTGAAGTAGATTTCAGTAAGACATAGATCTGTATGATGTTTTCGTCGTGGTATGTAGTTAGGTGATTTACTATACGTCCTGACAATATTTAAACCGATATCCTGGATATCTCTACTAGCACCAGTTGCTCACCCACACTTGCACCAACCGCTGGTCCTTCGCGGACACATCAAAATAACGCGTCCTATACGTTGCTTGCAACACGATCGCTGCTAGTGGGAGGATTGCGAGTAGGTAAGATTTATAGATGCATACCTAGAGAGCAGAACAGTGATATACGACACCTGTTTCACAGGACGTGTTGGACGACCTGCTTGCGCTGGCAGCAGGGGACGATCGATCTTCATGAGTAACTACCGATATTGTACAGTTTGTACCAAGCTGATAAATATAACTACCTGATAACAGATGAGTTCTGTTTTAGACGTCGATGACCTCAAGCCTGCTAGACTGCGATGTAAGATACTGAAGAGAACCTACCGCATCACAGTCCCAATTTGCGTTGAACAAATAAATCCTATCCTTATCGAGCCATATGCCCTCTAACTCGCGAACATTGAACTTCCTGTCCGATATGACCTCGACGTAAGGCAGGGATGTTGTAATTTTCAAGTTCTCCTCGGAGTCGGACGTTAAGACGGTCACTTGGATCGTAGATGGCTCTTTCACCACTCGCCCTAGGCCTTGCCTGTTTGGCACAGCTAGTGGGCTGAAGTCCATCATATGCACGTCGTACTCCGTGGGACACGTGTCTGGCGCGCCGACTGTGAATGCCTGCAAAACTCGATTTCCGCTCACGTGAACTTTGCATAGATATGGGTACCGGAAAACACGAGTATTTGAAGGGCCCCAAAAATCCCATGGTATTGGCGTCGTCGCAACAATTCCGTCAAGGTCAAAGAAAATCCTCGTGGAAATGATGAAGACTAGAGTAGTGGGATAGGATGAGGTAAAGCATAGTAGTCGATGTGTAGGATCTGAGGTGTGCATCGTTTGTTGAGTTTGCATCTGCAGCTGAGAGCTACTATGCTCAATATCATCCACCGGAAGATGGCACTGTACATCCGACAATGGAAGGGGCGCCTGGAAACACGCCAGAAATTGTGGCGTCTGGGACACATCCTCGATTGAATAAAGCTTCAAATAGTCGGTGACAACAAGTAACCTATTGTTTCCGAGGAAACAAAAATCGATCGAGTCTTCGAATGGGTATGGTACTGTGTCGCTGAGGACACTCTAAATTTTAAGGATCAACTGTCAGGTAATTCAACGATTTCGGATCAAAGCTTACGCTCGATATCGTCGAGTTTTTCCAGTCCCAAATCTGCAGGTGGCAGACAGACTCAGGGCGATCCCCTGTTCCATCCACCACCAAAGTGCGCTGCAAAGCGATATGCCTTCCACAACCTTTGAGCTTCGCACACATTGTTTCAATGCGGTCAACGTTGTCGTCGTATCCGGCCGGGCCCGATACAATTAGGGTTCGTCCAGCGGCTTCGGGGTGAACACTATCACCGTCCAGAGTTCTAAGGTCAATAGAGACCATTTCATTCGATTCGAGAGGATCATCCTCGTCAGGAACAGAATATACGATGGCGATCAGGTTTTGTGCTGGGTCCATCAATACATCCAGGGTGGTTGAGTAGGGCACCAAACATAAGGTTCCTGCAGACCAGTAACGTTCGATTGTTCGTTGTGAGGGCTTCGGTAGTATTGGAATGATCGTAGCCAGGTCTCCACCTTCATCCCTCAAGTAGAGATGCCCATCAGTGACGAGCTTTTTCTTAGCATACAAGTCTTCTGGTAAGCTGATTGTTTTGAAAGAGTGCATATCAAACTTGAACCATGCGTGGGCCCTGTCCCTCAAGGTCTGTAGGCGGTTGGAAGTAGGGGTGCGGTTGCCCGTGTTGGGGACAGCGAGCAACCGTTGGCCACTGAGTTCGATGATGTACTGAAGCTCAGAGGAGGACATGTACGTCTGGCGAAGAGCCTTACATACCTGCAAGAGCATTATCAGCATATAAGTTCATGTAGGTCGACACGATCATAAATTGATCTTGTGACTCACAGATGTACAACGAAGAATATCTCGGCAAGGAAGGAAGGTCAGAATGTAGAAATGGAGTTCTTCAGCAAGAGACAAGAGCCCTGCTTCGGGTTTCATTTCGTGGTCAACACTCTTCACAAGTAGCAGAGTAAGACTCAACTGTATACGTGCACGTGGCAGCTTGCAAGCTTTAATGAAATCAGTGTACCACTGTACCAGCGCTCGCGCTGATGACCGCCGGCCTCCGAGCTTGATGGGTGATTCGGAACTAGTAGTCAAATAAAGGAAGATAAACATTCCGCAAAATTGTTAACTCTGCGCTTTGACTCACGGTGCAGAAGCTTCTTCAAGTTCGTGCAGCCTATTACGCCCTCCCAAGCTTAAGCACTTAAGCTTGACTGACCAGGGTAGCTATTTTGACGCGGTCCTGCTGTGCCCGACGCGGTCGTCACGCGGCTGTGACGCGGCATTCATGCGGCGCTGACCCAGTGACTACTAAAGTGTTTAACACAACTTGCATGTGTCCTCAGGCTAATAGGCTACTATAGCGAACAAAATCTCCCGCGTATTATTCGTTCTGTCTTGCTATCATGATGCATGGGCGGCAAAGCCACGAGTTAATTGATGAGTCAACAAGTCCTCACCGCAGCCTCATGTCCTTCAGTGAACTTCCATACCTTTGAAATTTATAAATCTCAAGCAGCTTTATAGTCTTCATCAGAGTTGTTTCGTTTCACAGCACATCGCCGCCGAACAGACTCACTACCCATTGCACTGCCCCAAAAATCGTGTTACAACTTACAAGTCAGCCTTTCCACGACTCCCGAGTTGTTACGTCCCGTCTCACAGCTTGTGACGCCATTTCTCGATGAGTTACGATCAATGTCAGGCTCTTCATCTTTCAATGTTCCGTCTCTCACTTGCTGACTTCTTCCACAGTCAGTAGTGATGCTCGTTTACCTGAAGGAACTTGGGACAGGCTGTCCCAGGTCGCTGTTAAGGGTGCTGAGTATGACTCCCGCGAACGCCAGCCCCATCCGAAGTGTTTGGAAGGAACACGGGTGGACCTTCTAAATTACCTCCACGGATTATTAGACAGTAAAGAGCAGAATCGACTCATTTGGTTGCATGGGACGGCGGGTGTCGGGAAGTCTGCAGTCGCGTTCACTGTAGCTGAAAGGATGAGAAGTTTGAAAGTGATAGAGCAGACGAATATCGAGACGCGGCTTGCGGGCACGTTCTTTTTCTCGCGCAAGCACACCAACTGCTCCATGACTGGATTTTTTTTTGCGACGCTCGCATACCAGCTTGCCTGCAATTTCCCCAGCGTTCGGGAGGATTTGAACAGAGCCATCCGTCAGAATCCTGCTCTTCTGGACCCTAATAAATCTCTTCGCGACCAGATGGAGGGACTCTTTCTGAAACCTCTGCGGAGACTCCAAATCAGACTGCGCGGGTGTCCGCCTTTCGCGTTTGTTGTTGATGCTCTTGACGAATGCATGTCCGAAACCGAGGTTGCCGATCTCATCTCCCTCCTAGGCCGAGCTCTTCGGGAACCAGATCTTCCCGTGATCCACATCCTCCTCACGAGTCGCTCGAAAGATCATATCCACGACGCTATGCAGGGAGGAGGCGTACGCCCCCTGGTGTGGGAGATACCAGTCAAAATAACTGGAGAGGGTGTCGCTGCGATCATCTCGTTAGATGGTGCGGACGTTGACAGTGACATCTATATCGTCCTCGAACACTCCTTCAGAAAGCTGCGAGCTCGATGTTCATCTTTCCCGCAGCCAACGACGGATCAACTTGCTCGGCTGGCAAGTCGAGCAGGCAGACGTTTCATTGTGGCATCTACAGTGATGAAGTTTATAGATGACGGATACCATGATCCTCGCGATCGATTTCAGCTACTGCTCGAGTTCACGAGCGAGCTGCTACCAGGAACAGAGGTATATAAATTATATGATCGTATCCTCGCCACTTGCACCGACCCTGCGCGGGCATACCTACACTTGTCCGTTGTTGCCGCTCTTGCGGATCCTCTACCGATTCGACAGATCTCGGAACTTCTAGGTCCTGGTGAGGGCAGGGATGTCGAGACAGCGTTGGTACAACTACGATCTGTGATAGATATCCCTACAGACGACAGCCCAGTTAACATCTATCACTCGTCCGTTCGTGACTACGTTTCCGACCCTTCACACTGCAACCTCCCCGAAGTACAACATATCGGATACCCCCACTCCCTACTTGCTCAATCCTCTTTCCGCTTGATGATACGAGCCCTTCCAGCAAGCACGGCCCTGCTGGACGCTCTATCAGAATTGAAGAGGCGGAGCCAAGCCATGCCACCCCACGACTTACAGAGCTTAAAGCAGTCATTGTCCTTCATCGTGCAGCCGCCGGAGCCACTGAAAGCTCTTATGGGCCTGCTATGGCTTCAAGGAGTTCACAGTCCATATTTTCAATGCTGGCTGGAGACCCCAGATGGGCATTTTTGGCTGCAGAATGAGAGGGGGAGAGACTGGCTATCGACGCAGGAGGGGAAGGACTGGTTGCAGACTCAGGGAGGGAAGGACTGGCTTCAGACATGGAGGGGGAAATACTGGTTGCAGACGACGGACGGACAAGATTGGCTGCAGACGATGGGTGGGTCAGACTGGCTGCAGACCCAAAGTGGAGGAGATTGGCTGCGGACCCTGAGCGGCTTGGACTGGCTGCAGGATCTCATCATCAAGCGGACGGAGCTTCGCCGGCTGCGGGACGAGGGTTACCTCCCGCAGATCGTAGACATCGATTTGGATGAGGATGACTATGACAATGAAGATCATTTCGACGAGAATCACCAGGACATCGAGACTCACTTCGACGAGGATTACTGGGACGATGAGGTTCAATTCGACGACGGTCGTTGGGACAACGAGGATTGCTGGGGTGATAATGATCCCTTCGACGACGGTCGTTGGGACAATGGGGATTGCTGCGGCGATGAGAATTACTGGGACAACGAGGATCTTTGGGACAATGAGAATTGTTTCGACGAGAGTCGATGGAACGACGATGATTGTTTCGACGACGATCACTGGGATAACGAAGATTGCTTTGACGAGGATCCCGGCGACCACAATCATCATTTTAACGAGGATACCTCCCATGACTTGCTGCAAGACTTTGAGTATCGTTGGCCGGATGATGAAGAAGATCCTTGGCTGCAGACACCGATTGGACGACAATGGCTGGCCCAGGTCGGGAAAAAGTGGCTGGAGACCTGGGTCGGGAAAAAGTGGCTGCAGATCCGGGCTGGGCAACAGTGGTTGCAGATCCGGAATGGGCGAGAGTGGCTGCGAAGTCGAGGTGGGAGAGAGTGGCTACAAAGTCAAGGTGGGCGAGAGTGGCTACAGACCGAAGGCGGTCAGGACTGGCTGCTGATCGAAGATGGGTACGATTGGCTGCAGAGCCAGAATGGACGAGAGTGGCTGCAGACCCAGGCTGCACGCGACTGGCTGCGGACAGAGAGCAGGCGAGAATGGCTACAGACAGAGAGCGGGCGAGAGTGGCTGCAAACCATGGGAGGGCGAGAATGGCTGCAGACGCCCCATGGTCAAGCATGGCAGTCGACTCCTGCAGAAGATTTCTCGGGTACCTTGGAAGCAATCAATGAGCACACCGCCGTCTCAGAATTTCATTCACTACCAGCTTTTCAAGTCATCCAGCAATTCAAGAGCTTGCCAGATGTCTTGATATTTCCGGTGTTCCTAGCGTTAAGTCATCAAGATCGTTCCATCTCCGCATCACCGCAAGGTCGCTTTCCACTAGACATGGAAATCATCCATGCCATGACAGCCTTTGTCGACTTCGCAAAAGATGCACTGCACCAAAGTCGATCGGCTTCCGATGCTCTCAAGTATGCCTGCGACAACTGGGTCGTCCATCTCTCGCGAGCTCAGACTCCGTGGGAGGATACGCTTAACCATTTGTTCAAAGCTTTCTGGACTCGTTATCTTCTCCCCTGGCTCGAAATGCAGTGGTGTTTGAAGGGCCTGCGGTCCTGCCTCTTTGTGTTGTCCGAAGGGCAGAAATATGCATTAGCGTATGTACTTCCAATGATCCTCGTAACTCAGTACCTGACTCGCGCACATAGGAACGTCTTCTCCCAGTTCCAGGGTCATTAGTCTGGATTCAGCTCACAGTTCATGGGACAACACGCTCAATCACTTGTCTAAGTCTTTCCAGAGTCGCCATCTGCTCTGCTGGCTCGAAAAGCGGTGTTTTATTAAAGGGCCTCCAGTCTTGCCTTGCTATTTTATTCGAAGCGCAGAATTTTGCTTTACCTGAAGTATGGGAATCTCGCGAAGGTGAGTGTTTTTCCAATGATGTTCACAACTCAGAAACTGACCTGCGCACGTGAGTAGGAACATCATCAATAAGAAAGCAGTCGATAGTATCTATTTTTCTTGCACGGCAGATCCCACCCTTCCAGTTCCTTGCAGTTGGCTAAGGCGGGACTTCATTCCGTTTTTGAGGGTTTCGATAGTTTGTTGGGGAATAGCTTGACAGTGCGTTAATAAGTTGTGACTTGTTGTAAATTAAAGCGAGTACCGATGCGCAGTTCATCTCGTGCATGTAGTTTATTCATCTATGCACATGAATGTTGGATATCTAGTACCATTTGTGAAGTACATGGTTGCGTCCGCTGAGGCATTGATTCAGAGCACATTCCATGAAGATTGGTACGGATCTCGACCCGTCGGTGGTTGTCCTGTCACAATGGTGTGCTTCTGAAGTTCTAAACATATTGTAGGGCACACCTCTTGGGACTAGATTGGTTGACGCGGCTTGACTTGCGTTGTTTTTATTGTTTCATCACATAGGCTAGATCCACACTCGCGGTATTGGAAGCGATAAAGTACCAACCAAGCGAACGCTTTTGTTTGTACGACTACAATTTAACTACTGCTCCGCGTTTGTGCATTGTCCATCAAGATCTTGTTCAATCCATCACGGCGCAGACAATTCTCAAACTTGAAGCTCTTCGCAATTTCATCCAGTTCTGCCTCGCTCTTTCCACGGAAATGTTCTGCCCATTCCTTGACAAGATACTCGGTTACTAGTATACTGCGGGACAAGCGACCAACGCGATCGGAGAGTTTCCAGACTGGGAACGGATATAGGTTCTGGTTCTCCTGCGGTATCTCTTCTGTGATATGATTGATAAGAGGTTGATATATGTGCTGGACTTGAGCGGTATCAGCACCCCAAGCGTCCACAGCGAGACGATGTTTCTTCGCCAGGAAGTCCTTCAGTAGACCATGTACGAAGTTTCCTGTGAAACGTAAACCATGCCCTGGAATCCGATATCCTTGTACAACCAGATCGACCAGCTCAGACGATCCTGGTGTTGAGTCAGCCAGGAGTAAGAGACGGTATTCAGTGCCGATGTACCTGATTGTAGATGGCCAACTGGTCTTTGAGAACCTTGTACCGTCTTTCATTGATGGCGTCTGTAGCAAGGCCATCATATTGCCTCCTAGCATAGACTGGGCCCCATTCACCGTTCCAGACACAAAGGCCGTGCTGGTCCATCCATTCCCTCTTCCTCTCGTAGCTTTTCTTCATTCTCTGTCGTTGTTCGTCAGAGCTGACATAGTCCTCTGGACTAGCAGGGAAGCCGTATACGCTGTAGTCTGTAGTCTCTATAAGATGGAATCATGGAAACA
Organism: Suillus subalutaceus; assembly: GCF_016647625.1. Classification (NCBI taxonomy): domain Eukaryota; kingdom Fungi; phylum Basidiomycota; class Agaricomycetes; order Boletales; family Suillaceae; genus Suillus; species Suillus subalutaceus. Next base: position 94,135 of record NW_024540297.1, read on the forward strand.
GTGACTTAGAGTATACCGTGGATTGAGTATGCGGTGTTCTGCCACTTCTTGTGCATGTCACCGAAATGTGAGAAGTCACTTGCAAATGTGTTTCCGTCGAAAAAAATGATATGCTCTGTGTCGACCGAGCGGATGGCGTCGTGGACTTGGTCGTAGAACTTGATTACAGCGGTATGCGTGGGGTCAGTGGGTTCGTTAAGTGGGTTGTAGCCAGCAATCCACTTGTTGTTAGCATAGTGCTTAGCAAGTTCTTTCCAGAGCCAGATTGTGCGGTCTTGGAAGTCTTTGTGTAACCAGAAATTTGCGATGTGCGTGCCAGCATCACAGTGCCAAGCGGTGTTTTGACCGCCTGCAGCAGCGTGCAGATCGAGAATGGTGTAAATGCCTTGCTGGGCACAGAGGTCAATCACACGGTCAAGGTGCTTGAAACCCTCCTCTTTCAAGGTACGGGGATTCAAATCATCTGATCGACTCCATAAGTTCGACGAATCACGAAAAATCGGGGCACGTGCGTACCTTCGAAGTGCCTGTAGTTGAAGGGTAGCCGAATGCAATTGAGTCCAAGACTCTTGAAGAACTTGGCGTCTTCCTCCTGGAAGAAGTACTCCAGGAACTTGGCTTGCCCATCAGAAGCAGGAACAATACTGTAGACATTAATCATATCAACTCACCTTATCGAAGAAAAACCCTGATTTGATAGGTCCTACGACCTCAGCGAGAGCAGTACGGATCTGGAATTCGCAGCCTGGGTATCCAGAAATGAAGTTTTCCATGCTATCAGAGGGAGAAAGATCAAGATACGTAAATGTGTTCGGAAAGCATAACAACCTACTTCATCCATCCTCCGAGACCTGCTCCCCTGAGGACGACCTCTTTGCCATCTCCATTGACGACCTTTGTTCCAGAAACTTTCAGATAAGAAGACATAGCAAAGGAGATGTGCAGCACTGCATGATCTTCCTTAAGTAGTACTAACTTTAAGTAGTGGAACCAATGCTGAATGTTGCGTTAGCGGACCGCTAGAAGAGTCCACGAGATAGCAGTCCGACTATCCATGCTCCGAGGTTTATCCATGTTCCATCAATAGCAGGCTTAGGGTCCGAACCTCTTACAGCTCACATGCGTAAGTGGACTCGTGACTGGGGATTCGTGGAGAAGCAGCGGTTCCAGAATATTTCGGGATATCCGACTCGCTAACAGCTGCCGCCGGGCCCGGCGCCTGCAGATACATGTTGAGGGCGCAGCATTAGCGGGATAATAGTGATTAACAACTTTGTGTCGGATTAAGCCCTGTTGTTCTTATTGTCAGCCTCGCACACGGAAGACAATCGAAAAATGTAAACCTTTATTTCTTGAGGATAGAGATTCAGCGCTGAATGACACGCCGGGACTACGTAAGTTGCCCAAGCCATCAATAACAGCTTGGTTGGGAAAACGGCCGTCGGACTCCGTCGGACAACTACTAACATACAGTAGATTAGTATGTTCTTACGTTACACTGCTGGTACCTACTAGTTTTCGCGCAGCTGAATGGTGGCGGAGTGGTGACAGCGCACCGCACACTCCTCGACTTTTGCTTGATTTCGCATCGCAATGGTACTTCAATAAATCAAGGGCCATGATGCAGGCCCATCAATATTCATCACCGTCATGCCGATTTTGGCGATGCCAAGCGCTGAAGGTGGTATATCAACGCTAGGTCGTTATCATGATACACCCCCAACATCCCCCACTTCCTCACACCCATCCCTCGAATATGACCGTTGTCTCAAATGATTCCAGTTGGTGGCCAACAATCGATTCGAATGTGTTTCAAAGTTATTGGTCGGGTTCGTCGTATCAGTTGATGATGTGTCGATCTAACATTGACTTGTGGTTTGCAGTTGCCGCCGGCGTCGTGGTGGTATGCGATTGGGGTGAGCAAGATAGTGTTCGAAAACCGCTCATATTCTCATGATATTTCCAGTCCTAACACTCGGACAAGAGGTACGTCGGTGCTATTGCCGGAGCAGCCAACTTGCTAAGAATGGCGTTATAGATTGAACTGATCTGGGTGAGTGACAGAGTCTCATATCAGAAGAAAAGCTACAGAATACAATAAAATTTTGGCAGAGGAAACGCTGGTCTCTCATGACTATGCTGTATCTCGTTGTTCGTACCTCATGTTATACTATGGTGTAGTTGGCAAGTTGTGCTGACTGCAAAATGTTCTAGATACGCTATATTGGAATACCATATTCTTTGTATGTTTTTGAGGCCAACAAGTTGGTGCTGTACTAATACCCCATCTCTCGTTATCAGTACCAGCGTTCTGCGTATGTCTCATATGCGTTGTGTTCGATTCTTCTGACTGGCGGTACACAGCATATATGACAATGATCTCGCTGACAGATGAAGTGAGTATTTTGCAACTATCTCATTCCCATGCAATGGGTATATTCATTTGTAGGGGTAAGTGATATTCTGACCATTGAACTTTGCTCGATATGATGACCACACAGGTGTGAGTCGGAGTGTTTGATCCTAGTATGAGGTGATCACTAATTGGATATTTAGGCAATATTTTGGGCTACACAACAAATGGGACAAATGTGGTCATACCTGCCATGCTGGGCGGTGAGTTGCGATACCTCAGTGATATTGACTCGACTGAAATATGATGCAAGTCATCATAATTTCTCGGTTGCATGCCATGTATCACGGATCTAGGATGATACTTATCTTCCTTGTTATTATCTTCTTGGTTGTAAACATCGCCTGCGCAGTAATCATGGCAATAGTACTCAGGCATTCTGTAGGGGGTAAGCTTTACTTGTTGATTTGAAGAACACAACTCATTGGACGAACACCAGAGGAGCTGATACTCTCTGGAATGTATATGTGCAATATTGAATATGAGGGGGATGTCCAGCTCCTAGTTTCAATGCTTTGGATGCTCAACACTGTTTGGGAGGTCCTCGTACTGTGTCTTTCAGTCTGGGTTGCTTCAAAACACTTCTGTGACCTGCGACGACTCGGCCCATCGACAAGATCGACCATCGGGGACTGTTTCAGAGTGCTGATAAAATCTCACGTACTTTATTTTGCAAGGTGAGCTTGTAATGTGAATGTCCTCTTTTTCTGCTCAAGTTCCGCACGTCCTAGCTTTGTTTGTGTCTCTTGCATTCAGCTTGGTCTTCTCTTTTCCGACATCTTGGTGCGCCGACCTGTCGCTGACATCTGCTCGTAACACTACTCATCATTTTTGTAGAATTCAAATTCTATGGGAGCTCAGATACTCTATGGAGCTATTCAAATTTTAGTTAGCGTACAGATGTTTGTGCTGGGACCACGACTCATCCTCAGCGTTCGAGAATATCACGCCAAAATCCTGGCCGATTCCGACGCAGAAACTAGCATAAATTTGATTGTCTTCCAGGAGCATGTACATGTACCGACTAGCAGTATTGTGTAGAGATGTTTACCGAGTGTTCTGTATGGGGGACATATTTGATTGAGGATCGGTCGTGGTGTTTATTTAAGTTGTGCTGTTTCACAGTATATTCAAGACGAGATTTAATTAGACCCCCATTTCTTGTTGTGTCACTACTGTAAGTCAGAGAACTGCCTGCTCACACTTGCACCGATGAAATTATCCGGAATGTCTAGCAACCGACCCAGTCCTTGATACCCAGACAACTGATTCTACATGTTTGTGGAGTTCCGCTGGCTGGGCACAAAGATGGCTGATAGTTCATTAATCTCAGACGCGTTTTCATCCATCTGGGTCACGGAGAAGAAAAAGGAATGAATCGCGCAGACTCGTTGTTCGACTCTCCAGATACTCACCACAGCATGGGACCCAGGTCCCAGGAGGTCGCCGCATCGTGTCTCGCGGTCTGGATTTCTGTAAAACACTTTCGTGAATTGCGATAGCATTCTTCAGGAGGAATTACTGGGGACTGCTTCGTGGTACTCATGTCATTTACTTTGCGAGGTAAGCTGATAATGTGACGGTGTCCTGTTTTTCTATTGATGTTATTTGAATCGCTAGCTTTATTATTGTTTCTTGCCCAGCGATCTCGACGCCAGTATGCCGAATTCTTCTTACTACCTCTATATGCTACCACAGTTCATCGTCTCATATTCCCCAAACGTACTACGTCAACATACGGCGTATGCAAGTACAAATTTTAGATTCCGACGCTGTTTGCAAGTTACAGACTCCACACTTGCATGTAAACTTGCCGTTGCAAATACGCTCTAATCCCAATCCCGAACAGACGTTAGTAAGTATGTTGAGACTTCAAATCGACAAAGTGTGTCTATTATTAGACTCAGACTTAAGATAAAGTAGCTGATATGATTTCACCTGGCCAGAAGGAAACCTTGGCACATCAAGTCTGCGCTTCTTCCGTGGTTGACCGGTACCTCCGGTCACTCGTTTCAATTCCTATCGGCTTTTTATTACTCCACACCCATAATACCTATGGTGCAGGAAGGGGTCACTAGTCACTAAGTTTCTGTTGCGTTTCTAGTCTGCATACGAGACTCGGCCTCGGGTGCGTTGCTCAATGCTCATACTAATACTTTTTCATCCCATTCGCCCATCACCTCACTCGCAATCTCACCCTACCCAACACTTCGTATCCTAATGCCTATATCAATTCCTCCTCTGCAATCCCGACCAGCCCCAATGCCTGCAGTTCGGCGTGTTCCCATATATACCAACACCAACACCATTTGCACCTCTGTTCAAATAGTACTCCGATACTCGGGACCTGCTCCGTAAGCATAACCATCTGTACAAATACGAGTTCAGTCGGACCGCCTGCGCTCGCACGTTTCTCACTATTCGTCCTCATTATCCCAATTCGAATGTGAGTGATGGCCCCTGGCAGTACTGGATCCGCTTGGGAACCTGATCAACGAGCCACGGTCCTGCTAGAGGTATTCTGTGCGTAGGAGCAGCTAGGATGCACAAGGGTGCTGAAAGGGTCGACAGGCGCCACTTCAGTGGTTGAGTACTTTTGGAAACAGCCATCTTTCAGCGATGGCATCAGGAACGAACAGACTTCCACGATTCGGGACGATCTTGACAAGGCTGGTGAGATTGAGTACGTGAACATCAGCGTTAGGGAGAGTTCTCTACTCATAGTTCGCCAAAAGCTTTTGTATGACCTACTTCGCAACTTACATAAATAAGTACCACGACAAAAATCTGGAATAAATAAAATAAATTCTCCCGCTCCCTGTGCCCTTCGCAAATCAATCATATCGAGCATCCCCTGTGCTACACACTACTACTGGTTGACACATGGACGTGCTCCTGAAAAGCAATTGAAGCCATAGCGGTTGCTGTATCAGAGTTGGCCACGAGCTCAGCGTGATATTCTCGAACACCGAGGATCAGGCGTGGTCCTAGCACAAACAGCTCCACGAACTTGAATATCTGACTGAGACCAAGATAAATCTGACTGTCCAGGGAGTATATGTCCTATAAAAATGACGAATCATGGTTACATGTAGAGGTCGGTGACAGATCGGCGTACCACTGAGAGTGTTGGAGAGAATTCACCGATCTCGAAGCAAGAGATAGCCAGAAAACTGGCACGCGCAAAACTTCAGCAGGACAAGAAAAATACATTCACATTATGAGCTCACCTTGCAAAATAACTAACGTGAGTTTGCATTAGCACCACAAAACAGTCTCCGATAATACCACTTGTTGAGTGTTGTCGCAGTTCACGGAAGTGTTTTACAGCAATCCACACCGCGAGACACAGTGCAAGGACCTCCCATACAGTGCCAAGTATCCAAGTCATGACAGTCAAAATTTGGACTTCTCCCACATAGGAAATCGTGCACTGATAGGTGCCGGAGAGAATGTATTCCTCTGGTATTTGTCAATGAGCCTGATGCACTCAAATATTTCATACATAATTAAAGCTTACCCCCTGAAATCTGCATCGTAAGCATTGTGGCCATCACTGCGTTGGCGATTCTGATGGCCAGAAAGATGACAACGAGAAATATCAGCACCTTTCTGGATCGCTGATACATGGCATGCAACCGAGTGATCATGATGACTTGTATGATGTTTCAGCCAAGTCAATGTCACGGAGGCGTATAGCTCACCGCCCAGTATTACGTCTACAACGTCACCCGTCCAATCATATACGTCATATATGACAAGGCCTGACAAATCCAGCAACAATAGTTATCAACTTCGGAAGATCACAGGCTCGAAACAAACTCACAACTGGGAGTCGTTATGTTGAATCAACAAGTTGTTCGAGAATCTCACTCACCCCTGCATGGTAATTCAGTTGTTTGGACAAGAATGGAAAGCATCGGTGTAAAATACTCACTGCATCTGTCATCGAAATAGTTGGAACATTGTCTGTATGCCGCCCGTCACAAGAATGGAACATAGTCTATGCGAGGAGACATACCTAACATCATCAGCCTATTGTGAGAGATGGTAATGAGCGCAACATCAATGGCTTAAACCTCCAAACGTACACAGCATATCCTATTCCAGCATAGCGCACCTAGGATAGTCAGCAAAACTTTGACTCGCTAAGCATAAATATTGAAAGACAAGGTACATACACTGAGATAGAGAAAGGTCATCAAGGACCAGCGTTGTCTCTGCCACGAGCAAGTTGTATTTTCACATCGTTCTTTTGATGTGGAAGTCCGCTCACCCAGATCAGTTCAACCTATAACACAATTCTAAGCGAGTTGGCTGCCCCAGTAATGGATCGACGTACCTCTTTTCCAAACGTAAGCACTGAGAATACCATAAGGATATCAGTGGCCTTTTCATACTTAGTCTTGCTCACCCCAATCGTACATTACCCCGACAGAGGCAGCAACTGCAAAAAATGCACCCAAGGTTAATTGTATCGTCAACGTCGTCATGTAGCTGACTCCCCACGAACCTGTAAAATAGCTGAAAATAAAGTTCGCATTGATGACTGGCCACCAAATTGGACCATTCGAGACTACAGTCATACTGTTAGAGGATGGGAGTAAGCGAGCGGGGGAACTTGGTGAACGTATAACGGTCGCATTCGTGCTTGATATACCATAATCCAGCGCTTACATTGCCAAAGTGAGGTTTGAGGAATAAATAATTCAGCATGAATTCCATTAGAAAGACAATGTGCATCCAGGGATACCGATGGGATCAACGTACAAGTCATTGGTGAGATCCCAAGCAGCGACCCGCGCGGAATGTCGGAACACCGCAAAAGATAACCTGCCAGTGCGATCATCGAAGTATTCTTTTGGTAATTGGTATTCTTGGTACAGTCGAGTGAGGGGTTCGACCTCGGCTCATCAATGACATTAAAATGGCGCCCAAGTTGACTGGTAACCTCGTGACAGACATTGTCAATTACGACGCGAACGCGGTCCACAACCTTTCTTCTAATTCATATACACGCTGATCAGTACAAATGCGACCAAAGTACATACATGCGTCGTATCCCAATTCCCTGTCATAAAACACGATCAACGTGTGTAGCGACGAGGGCAGTCATGCAAGGAAAGTGGGAAGTTGTACAAAGAACTTGAAGAAGGGGGGAAAGGCACGGTCATCCAAAAGAGGAAGGGGATTGTTGTACAACGAAAGAACGATCAAGTGAGGTGAACAGGAACGGTGGCAGTAGGAACGAAAGCGATGACTGCCGATGATCGGGCACGCTTTGAATGCGAAGTTGTTATGGCTCCAAGTTGGTGGTTCATATGTAAGCAATGGCATAATCGGATGGATGCAATGGTGAATAGATAGATGAAGGTCGTTGACAAGCTTGAGAACGAACAGCCGGTTGGGAAAGGGAGAATCAGACAGAAATTTGCCATTCATCAAATGGACATTTTCTTCCATCCATAAAAATACTCCGTCCCAAAGAGATGCAGTGATCGATATATTGATGATATCGAGAAACCGTAAAATAGGGAATGTGAACTACGCGTTTCATGGGATGAGCGAGAGTGACAGTAACCTGCTCAAGAGGAGAACGAATGAGAGTGTGGGCGTCCTAAGAAATAAAGAATGAAATATAATATACAAGGCGAGGGACATTCAAGTTATACCTCTGACGATTGGACAACGAAAAAGACCGGTCAGCTGGAGCGAAGACAGTATGCATGGATGAGGGATGAGATAGGCGGAAGAAATAGGAGGAAGTTCAAAGTGTGGTGTGGAGGCGAACAAGATGAACAGAAAAAAAAACTCGGAAACAAAGTACTGAAACCAGGTCAGTTTTCAAAAAGACGACAGGAAGAGAAGATTTGGAAATGAGACGTAACCGTGCATGCTATGAGAAGGAGTTTATAGAGTAGAAGAAAGAAAGAACATGTTGAAAGACACAGTTTGATTATTGATGACTGAAATGAAGGAATAAGTGGAGCAGAGGGATAAACGGGAGTGCAGAACGTCGAGTTGGAATTGGAGAACTTCGAATATGGGGCCGTAATGCATGTATTGAGGGAGAACGTGAACGTCCTGTTGGACGACGCAAGTTAGCAGGGTGCTGGTGTAGATGGTGTAAGTGTGCTCGTGTGTTTACAGAAAGGCTTATCCAACCATTGGGCCCTGGGGCCCACCTGAGTTCAAATTATCAGCAGCACGCGCAATCTTGTCAAGAAGGTTAGGTGAAAAAGACTCGGACAGTGAGAACCGGTAGCACGTCCTTGCAAGGTCCGCGCATTTTCGGCTAATCACTTTACAAAAACAAGATTCGTTGCATGCTGCTGACTCCTGAGGTAGTCTCCCCTAGTATAGCCAGACGATAGCCGTTCCTTGTTAGACTGGTGACCAGCCCCTCTATGAGGCAAACCGTCGATAGAGGGAGTCTGCGTTTGACGTACGGAGTTGGAAATTGCTTACGTTTGACAGCGGCTCCTCGGCACATAAGGTTTGGAACGCATATGGAGTCTGGAATTCTGAACACTGCGGGAAGTCACCCAATATAACTCAGGCTAACTGAATTTCAGTGATGCTTAGGAGCAGAATTACATCTTACTATAGTTCTGGGCCTTCCTACAGACTATAGTGATCAGTATTCATCACTATGCCAATGTTAGCGCTACAAGCACTGGACGGCGGTACATCTGGCACCAACGCTAGATCGTCACTGTTATACACCCCCAACATCCCTCACTTCCTCACCCCCATCCCTCTATGACTGTAGTCTCAAACGATCCCAGTTTGTGGCCGTTAATCAATTCGGATATCTTTTACAGCTATTGGATAGGTTCGTCGTATCAGTTGGTCGGATATTTAACATTGACTTCCGGCTGCGCAGTTGCCGCCAGCGTTGTGGTGGTATACGATTGGGGTGAGCAGAACAGTGTTCGAAACCCGCTCATATTCTCATGATATTTCCAGTCCTAACACTCGGACAAGAGGTACGTCGGTGCTATTGCCGGAGCAGCCAACTTGCTAAGAATGGCGTTATAGATTGAACTGATCTGGGTGAGTGACAGAGTCTCGTATCAGAAGAAAAGCGACAGAATACAATAAAATTTTGGCAGAGGAAACGCTGGTCTCTCATGACTATGCTGTATCTCGTTGTTCGTACCTCATGTTATACTATAGGCAAGTTGTGCTGACTGCAAAATGTTCTAGATACGCTATATTGGAATACCATATTCTTTGTATGTTTCTGAGGCCAACAAGCTGGTGCTATATTAATAGCCCACCTCTTGTTATCAGTATCAGCGTTCTGCGTATGTCTCATATGCGCTGTGTTCGATTCTTCTGACCGGCGGTACACAGCATATATGACAATGATCTCGCTGACAGGTACAGTGAGTATTCCGCAACTATTCCATTCCCATCCAATAGATACATTCATTTGCAGGGGTAAGTGATATTCTGACCATTGAACTTTGCTCGATATGATGACCACACAGGTGTGAGTCGGGGTGTTTGATACTAGTACGAGGTGATCACTAACTGGGTGTTTCAGGCCTTATTATAAGCTACACAGCAAATGGGACAAACGTGGTCATACCTGCCGTGCTGAGCGGTGAGCTGCAATATCTCAGTGATATTAACTCGACTGAAATGCGATGCAAGTCGTCATGATTTCTCGGTTGCATGCCATGTATTACGGATCTAGGATGATACTTATCTTCCTTGTTATTATCTTCTTGATTGTAAACATCGCCTGCGCAGTAATCATGGCAATAGTACTCAAGCATTCTGTAGGAGGTAAGCTTTACTTGTTGACTTAAAGAACACAACTCATTGGACGAACATCAGAGGAGCTGATACTCTCTGGAATGTATATTTGCGATGTTGAATATGAGGGGGATGTCCAGCTCCTAGTTTCGATGCTTTGGATGCTCAACACTGTTTGGGAGGTCCTCGCATTGTGTCTTTCGGTCTGGATTGCTGCGAAACACTTGTGTGACCTGCGACAACTCAGCCCATCGACAGGATCGACCATCGGGGACTGTTTCAGAGTGCTGATAAAATCTCACGTACTTTATTTTGCAAGGTGAGCTTGTAATGTGAATGTGCTTATCTTTTTCCGCTCAAGTTCCGCATGTCCTAGCTTTGTTTGTGCCTCTTGCCTCCAGCTTGGTCTTCTCTCTCCAGAGCTCTTGGTGCGCCGACCTGTCGCTAACATCCGCTTGTAGCGACTACTCATCATTTTGGTAGGATTCAAATTCTATGGCAGCTCAGATATTTTATGGTGCTCTTCAAATTTTGGCTGGCGTGCACATGTTTGTATTGGGACCACGCCTCGTCCTTAGCGTTCGAGGATATCACGCTAAGCTCGTGGCCGACTCTGACGCAGAAACTAGCATGGGTCCAATTGTCTTCCGGGAGCGTGTATATGTACCGACTACCAGTATTGTGTATGAAGATGCTTTCTGAGTGTTCAGCATGGAGGACATTTGATTGAGGATCCGTTGTGGTATTTATTTATATTATGCTGTTTCAAAGTATATTTAAGACGAGACATTGTATCACCACTGGAAGTTAGAGAACTGCCTGCCCACACTTGCACCGATGAAATTACCCGGAATGTCAACCCAGCCCTTGATTCCCAGACACCCGATCCTACGTGTTTGCGGACTTCCGGTGTCTGAGCACAGATGATGAGGAAGTGACTGTGAAGCGTGAAGCCCAAATGGCTGATAGCTTAGTCTGAGATGCGTTTTCATCCATCTGGGCCACGGAGAAGAGAAATGAATGAAAAGCGGACTCGTGGTTCAACCCTCCAGATGGACAGAGGCGGACATGAGTCCATCCCATAGTATCTTTTTTATGTCTTTGTATCGGAGACAAACGACCGTCGTGCTCCGAATTCGCTTAGGTGCTCGTTTGAGAAAACAAATTTTCGTTAGACCACTGTGCACCGCCAGGAGGCGTCTGTTCATTTCAGAGGGATCAACTGGAAACCTGTATGCGGAACGAATCAATGATGAGGAGCGATTATGATCAATTGATGATTTTAGGTATCGTGTATAGATGGCAGGAAGATGTCTTGTCGCTGACGATGTGGATGGTGGAGTCGTCTGTCTTGGGTACCTGCCGGGGGTACATATATGACACGCTGGAAGTGGCGGGTGAAAATGACCGTTTGAAGGGAGTGCCAGAAGAGGGTCGCATAGAAAGGGTTGACAACGTTGATGATCGTGGTCAGTCGAGAGAAGAGTCGGACGCATGAATGCACTGAGGCAATCAGGTAGGAGGAACTCTGCAGGGAGCGGGAGAAATCGTTTTTATTTTCTCGTTGTCGGATTCCTTCGATGGTAGAGATGCACCCTCTCGCGTCCGGAATGCCACATTCCGCACTTCCGGTGCACAAGGGAGTACATGGTCCGCATGATGCACAGCTGCAATTGTCACACTGGCACGACGCACTTCTTTCTGGAAAGTCTAAAATGTTATGCCCGCATCGCGGGTAACCGCTATGATAGCTATATTATGTACAGATTATCTCGTGCTACGTAAAAATGGGTCGTTGACATCCTCCAGAGTCGGACCGAAAGTCGGACCGTTGGTTGATGACTATGACTCAGCACGATACACTCCAAGTTCTCCTTAATTAACGCGTTAACACCCGAACTTCTTCTCGTTGGTGAGAGTACTGGCTTGTAGAACACTCTCCTCTGAAGGGTTCCTATCTATTCCTATTTGTCGACAGGCACGCGATGAAGTTCGGAAGGAAGATCACGGTGCGTTATTTTTGCGTATGGCAAACTGGTTGAAGCGAACTAGACAATCTTGCTTTGACAGACTAACCTTTATGATGAGTGGAGACCCTTCTACATCGACTACAATTTGTTGAAGCGTGAACTCAAGGTGACTCCTTCTCCAAACTGCCCGACCCATCCTCATCCGCTCTATCCGCATAGTCTCGTACCACCTCTCACAGCTGGGACGACAAAGATGAACGTGATTTCACCGCCATGCTGAATAAGGAGCTCGATAAAGTTCATGATTTCCAGAAACAAAAGGTAAAAGCGTCAAAACTCAGTTCATTCCTCTACTTCAGCTGATACTGTTCAGACCGCCGAGTTATCTTGTCGTATACGGGATGCCGAAAAAGATGTTCAAAAACTCGTCGCTCAAGAATCTTCTTCTTCTGAGCCGTCTCCCACCCATTGCTCTGACCCAGAATCGCACCAAGCACGCCCTTCGGACTATGGCCCCGATGAGGGTTCCGACGACGACGACGATATTGACGATAACCAATCTGATGCATCACTCGAAGACCTCTTTCACGGCCTTCAAGAAGAAGTCGCCACCCTCGTAGCAGATGTTCACGACTTGGCGCTGTACACCAAGTTGAATATCACTGGTTTTCTCAAAATCCTGAAGGTACGTCCATTCACGCCTCCCGCCTTATGTCAACTCACTCTTCATCTCCATAGAAACATGATGTACGTTCCCTGCATTTCGTCATGTATCATCCTTCATTATCACCGTCAGAAAATTACAAACCTTCCGCTCAAACCTACGTTTATTCAAAACTATCTTGAGGAAAGACCCTTTTATAAATACAATTGGGACGCCTTGATTGTCAAGTTATCCAAGCTCTACAACCTGGTCCGCACCCGAGGTCATCCCGTACAGGGCGATTCAAGCGCAGGCGGGAACCAGAGTGCTTTTGTACGTCAGACGACAAAGTATTGGGTAATCATCATTTTTTCTTCTTCTCAAGTCTATGTTTGTTAACTAGACAATTATAGGTGCATCCAGATAACCTCGTACCACTGAAACTGGCCATTTTGCGGCATCTACCCGTCCTTGGTCAGTGATAGTGTGCTTTTCAGTACATTAGTCGATTTACCTCTCCTTACAGTGTTCAATGCTGAGAAGGAATTCGAGCAGAAGGATGCTGGTACGTTTATTGGTTTTGAAACAGCAGAAGATGCAATGTTAACGCTTGTTGTAGCCATTACTTCAATATACTTCGACAATGAAGACCTTGAACTTTACCTCGGTCGACTAGAGAAGACAGAGGGTGCCGAAGCTATCCGTCTCCGGTGGTACGGCGACACAGGACGTCAAAACCGTCAGTATGCCCGACTTGGTTTGTGAAGGTCACTCAACGTCGTCCCTCAGATTTTCGTAGAGCGCAAGACGCACAGAGAAGACTGGACAGGTGAAAAAGTCTGTCAAGGCGCGTTTCCCGATCAAAGAACACCTGGTGAACGCATTTCTGCGAGGAGAATACACTATGGACGCGGAGCTCCAGGCGCTAGCTGACAAAGGCAAGAAGACACAAGCCGAAGTCGATTCTATGATTCAGCTTGCAAGTGAGGTTCAGTATCGTATTCTTACGAAACAGCTCCACCCGGGTATGTAAGCATACCCATCGTCTGACTTCTTCAGCTCATAAATATACTAGTCATGAGGACGTTTTACAACCGAACTGCGTTCCAGCTCCCGGGAGATCCACGTGTACGGATATCGCTTGATACGGAACTCACCATGGTTCGTGAGGACAACTGGGACGGACAAACACGTACTGGCGATAACTGGCGGCGAACCGATATTGGCATCGACCATCCCTTTGACCAGGTGGCAGCGGATGATAAGGAACTTTTCAAGTGAGTCTCTATTGTTGAGCTGATTCTATCGCACGTTCACGCCCTTTGAAGGTATGGCGTTTTGGAAGTCAAGCTTCAGACTCAGTTCGGACAAGAGCCTCCCAAGTGGGTTACGGATCTCGTCCAGTCATATCTTGTCGAAGCTGTTCCCAAGTTCAGGTATGATCCTCACCTCACCCACAAGGTGGTTCCATCTCACTCACGGAGTGCCGCTAGCAAATTTATCCATGGCTGCGCTACCTTACTGCCGAATCGCGTAGATCTCGTGCCATTCTGGCTGCCCCAAAGTAAGCGGATGAACTTACCTCCAACGTGTCATACTTACCTGACATCATTCACAGTGGAAACCGACATCCTCAAACCCAATACGGGATATCTTACAGTTGAGCGCCCCATGAAGAACACCCCAGATCTTCAGTCCGGTCTCTTCTCGCCCATCTCGCCGGTTTCGCCGGTACCCTCCTATGTTGAGCCAGTCTCGGAGGGCGAAGACGATGAAGAGATGGACTTGGCGCCTGCTAGAGATGAGGACCGGCGCACGGGGCTGCCCCAGGAGGACGTTGCGGCTGCTATCGCATTTCGTGAGAAGTCTCTCAAGGAACGCGACCGTACATCTCAGTTCAACGGGAGTAGCAGCACTCCTGAAGAGGTATGTGATGAGCGCACGCCATTATTGAAGCTGCCGCGGCCGCCGAGTGTGTCGATCGACCCGCTTGCGCCGTCTTCTGCGTTTGATGAGAGTCTGCGGGAGCGTTTACAGGCGAATAAAAATGCGCCGCCACGTGCGCAGGATGGTGAGGTGCGGGAGGCTGTAGGCCTGGATGAGGAAAACCTGCGGGAGGAAGAGCGTTTACTGGTGAGAGACTGGAGTGCGCCGTCCGGCAAGCGGATTGCAGTGCCTGTCCGTATCGAGCCCAAAGTGTATTTTGCAAACGAGCGTACCTTTTTGGTATTTTTTTTTCCGTTAGATGGTTGAGTCTGTCTACTGATGTTTATTTTACCAGAAATGGCTGAGCTTTGCGGTGCTCATCGGCTCTATCGCTACGACGCTACTGAACTTCGTACCTGCAGACGATCCGCGGGGCCTGATCAGTGCTGCGCTATTCACTCTAGCTGCGCTGTTCGCTATTGCCTACTCAGCTATCATCTTCGTGTACCGAGCGCTTCGTCTGCGTGCGCGATCGGCGGAAGGGCTTTATTATGACAAGTATGGGCCGACTATTCTTTGCTTTGTGCTGTTGGCTGCGCTGGGGACCAACATTGGGTTGAGGGTGGCAGATATGTGGTGATGACATGGGGATACGTTGTATTTTCGAGCGTTGGACACTGATATATAGCCGATTTGAGGGAATTGATTCCCTCTTTAAGGACTGCGTATGGGAGATTAGGCAACTCATTTTTGTTATTTTGGTGCTGACTGACGTGAATTCGACCGAGTGACGGTAATTCTATGTGAATCCATGTCGCTCCCGACTGCGGCCTGAGACATTTGATGGAGGCATATGGTAAGCTTGACATGTGACAGCTCGTCCAATGAGGTATTTACGCGATTCGATGATGGGGAGATTGCTTGATCCGGACTGTGCTAAGCTCAACAAGACCATACACAAGAAATCTATATAAGCAGCCATTAACCTCCAGATTGAAACCATCATCATCTTATTACAACATGTTCACCGTAAGTCTTGCTTCATCCATCACATTATTTCGTTATCTTATCTCGATCAGGTCACCGAAGTCCCTGTCTCTAACAACAACTGTGGCTCGTCGACCTGCTCGTGCGGCGCATCGTAAGTCTCACTCTTCGTACGGCGCCTAGGTCTTATTGACGACGTTATGTACAGGTGCCAATGCAAGCCCGGAGAGTGCAAGTGTTGATTGAACGCTGAATCTCGGGCAATTGGAACTGCTTGTATTATTTCAGTCTTGCCCAGTGTTTAATCGGGGTCGGCATATGATTATATGATTATAGGATTGTTGTATGCATTATCATCGAGCAGAGGCGCATAATATGAATACTTATTGAATTGTTTTTGGTGTGGAGATCAGCGCTAGCGCTCAGTGAGGAGCTTGTGGTGAAGTGGAGTGTGCATTTGAATTTTGGGCGGATCTAGTTTGTTTGTTGTTGTTGGTATTCAGGCACCCGTGTCCTCTTCAGCGGACCTTGTGCACTCCAAGTCTCCAACCCTGCATGCTATATACTTCGCCGAATTGCCTCATCCTGCCTGCAAATTACATCCCCACGCAATAAGAGATAGATCCGAGCTAAGTTTCCCTCGAATTGGATTGGCATCTAAGCAGTACTGGCACGCCGCCCCAACTTCTCGCCCATAATATATCTCGAGGATAAGTGTTACACTGCCATTCCTGTTTTCATGTTTATTGGTGTAAGCAAATGACGTGTTATCAATTAGCTGCACACCGAGTGGGGCCTTGAAACGCCTGGTGGATGAAGAACACCGAGAGCATCCATCGATTTCAATAACAGGAAGTTGATGGTGTTCTCGCAGGAAGCGCTAGCGAGGAGAGCAAAGTCAGAGTCAAAGTCATAGTGGGGCACCTTCCATAGGTGCACGATTTCTCGCTGTTATATGATGAGTCATCCTTTGTGTTTTAGGTACAACGCTGCTCAAGCATTCGACCATGCTCTTGCACGAGTACATATTTGACGAGAGTCAACCAATCTCGCACCGAGGTCTACCAACTAATCCCACCTGACCACCAACCAACCATAATTACTATTCCTCTCTATCCACAACCCTACACAACAGACGGTGCAAGTTATTTAGTCCCCATCTTCCATCCTAACAGCATACAAGATACATCAACATTATTTTCACGATGGATTTAGCGTAGCGTGCGTTTACTGAGTGGCACTGCCTTACTGCGACATTGTTCTTACTCCTGTGATATTGCAGCTCAGGTTGACCGTTTGTGACTTCTTTTTCTGACTGTTCTAATGGCATTACCAACAGTTGAAACACAGCTGACTGGGGCTCATCAAGAACATGATAATCAATCTTTCATGGCATAATTTGAAGGTTTCCTGTGGTTGTAAGGACGGCGCCCGCAAGAGGCACGGGTCTTCGTCTCTCTCATTTCTGTTTGTATTTGATATGAATGGATTGTGAATCAGGCTATGACAATCGATGCATCCACATCTTATCGATCATCAACCGCACGTTGCAAATTGATTATGATGTGTCTTGTATCGGATTTCGCAATTACAATTTATTGGTATCCTTATCATGATGGTACGATAGGCTGATGACCGAGATGGTCGGAGACGGTGTGCATATAGGACGCGGATTATTTGTTGAATGGGTTACACAGGTGAGTGATCTGTCCACTTCTCCCTTGTTCTATATATCCAACGCTTCTTCATGTCGATATAAGCTCACTGTATCTTTACTGTATATCTCAGAGATCCTCAACTAGGCTATCTCTGGCCGTGAAAACTAATGCCCCGTCAGCACCGCACGATGGAGAATGGCGGTCCTGCACAGACTGCACTTGACATCATTGTTGGCAACCTTATGATATGATGGCCCGATAACCGAAGCAGAAAGCGATAAGGTGTTCGTGAAGCGACAGATGGCCCGAGGACGAGCAGAGATAGTAGACATTGAGATATGTGCTCGCACACAGGTAGAACGTGAGTTATCTGTTTGCTTCGTGTGGATGTCCCCTGTTTTCGATGGTTTATTTTTGGTCTGGCCTTGGCATGCTGACACAATTTGCCTTCTATCTTTTAGTACGGTATTCAAGTTTCCACCCGTGCATTTAATATTTCACGACCAACATCATTACGTCGAGCACCTCGATTGATTGTATTGGTCAATCAAGAGAGTAATGGACATCATCCCCCGATCTCATTTTGGTGATCTAAGCACTGCAAGATGGTGGTATATATACCATCGCCATACGTCCACCAAGTTCGCCTCTCACCCACACTATTTTCTAACAATATGACCATAGTCTCAAACGACCCCGTTTGGTGGCCGTTCATCAATGCATATAGTTTTTACAGCTATTGTACAGGTTCGTGGAGGGTTGTCGGATGTTGAAGTTGAAGTCTCGATCTTACCTTGACTGCGGTTTCGCAGTTGCCGCCTTCGTTGGATTGACGTATGATTGGGGTGAGCACCATAGTATTAAAGGACTGCTGATATCTTACAAGTATCTTCAGCACTTACATTCGGACAAGAAGTATGTTAACGCCGTGACCGGAGCAGTGATGTCGCTAAGAATTGTTTTATAGGTCGAACTGATCTGGGTGAGCAGAGTCTCATGTCAGAGGAACGCACATGAAAATACACTTAATTTCAGAGGCACCACTGGTCCCTAATGACAGTTCTGTATCTCAGCGTACGTAGCTTGTCTGTCGCAGTTGCCATGTTGTGCTGACTTGAAAGTATCCTAGGTGCGCTACCTTGGAATCTTAAATGTTACGTATATTCGGAAGGCTAAACAATCGGTGTTGTGCTGATCGTCTATCTCTCATTATCAGCCTGAGCATGCTGAGTATGTCTCATTAGTACATTCGCTGTCTTCGCTTCTTCTGACCAATGGAATACAGCCAGTGTTACGACCATCTCGCTGCCAGATACAGTGAGTCTTCTGCACAAATGCCTACTATTCCCCTCCAATTAACTGTGGTTCCCTGTAGGGGTGAGTATGATTCTTTACTAACTTCTTGGTTCCCTAATGGCTGCCACACTATACTTCCACAGATGTGAGTCTGTTTGGAGTGTGTTCCACCCAGGGCTTGTCACTGACCGAATTGTTAGGCTTATTATAAATGCTGTATTGGGTTGGACAAGTGTTGGTGTATTTGCAATGCTGTGGGGTGAGCTTGGCACTTGCAAGAACTCAGTGGTATTGACTTGACTGAAACATGCTGCAAGTCATCATCATCACTCGGTTATATGCCATGTATCAACCATCCAGAAAGATCCTCATATTTCTCATTGTCACCTTCCTGTCTGTCAACATTTTCGGCGGAGTGGTTGCTGTAATGATAACGATGCATACTTCAGGAGGTACGCTTAATTGTTGATGACGAAAAATGCGCATCTCATTGATGAATACCAGAGGAATTCATTCTCTCCGGCACCTATCAGTGCTTGTTTAACTATACGGAAGATACGCTACTTCTGATTTCCATTACAAGTTGGATACTTGCCTTTGTGTGGGAGGTCATCGCACTGTGTCACACAGTATGGATGGCGGTAAAACACTTCCGTGAACTGCGGCAACATTCGACAGGAAGGATTGTCGGGGACTGTTTCACGATGTTGATTAAAACTCACATGCTTTACTTTGCGAGGTGAGCTCATATTGTGATTATTGTTCCTTTTTTCCACTGAAGGGTCGGACATGGTAGCATGGTTGCTATTTCTTGCTTCGACATCATTATTAATTTCACTCCCGCTTCACCGGTATGTCAATCTTTCACTTACCTCTCCATGCGACCACGATTCATCATTTTTATAGACGCTTTCCCTGGTTGATTCTGGCCTTTCTCAGGTTTTGGAAGTCGTGCAGAACTTTGTGCTAGGGCCCCGCCTGATCCTTAGCATTCGAGAATATCACGCTAAGCTCATGACCGATTCCGACGCAGCAACCGGCATAACCACAATCGCTTTCGAAGAGCGTGTGCATATATCGACTGGTAGTAGTGTGTAATGTTCGATTAGTGCTCTGCAAGAAGCAGGGGAATTTACTTTATTTATTTCCACTTTTGTGATAGTATGCAAGTTTCTTCTATGGTATTGGAATCGGCTTGTTGTTTGGTATACAGGCCACTCCTTCAAGATCTTTACGATGGTCATCGGCCTTTCAACTCGCAAGTCGTACACACGCCTTCTCAAGATGCGTGAAGTCGCAGTGACGCCTGTGTGAGCAGCTTCGTCCTGAGTTTGTTGTTTCAGGACCACCTAGTATTTGCTCTCCTCGCCTCCTCACTAATAACTCCCAGCAGATGGTATCCCATGGATCGCATGTGCACGACAGCTCTCAACTCGTATCTGGTGTAACATCAACATTGAATCGCATGCAGCACCAACAACCAAAGCGTAACACAAACAACTGATCCTGCCAGTACACCCCCCGGACATCCATCTCCATAATCTACATCGCCATCGATCTCGCCAACTCGCCTTCACACGCACACCATTCTTGCCATCCTCAGCGCTCCTGCCATGGTCACAAATTGAGTTTGGTGGATCTTTGTTTGTCGTTGTTGGTATTCAGGTACCCTGTGTATGACCTTGCGTGCCTTGCTTATACTTATATAGATTATACACTTCGCCGAGTTCTCTGCCCTGGTAGTGCTAGGTACGCCACCCTAGCTTCCTGCCCACACTTGTGCCAAGTCAATGAACAATCTCGGAGGTCCTGTTATGCTCGGGGAGACTGCCGGTGCTCATCGAGAACCATCGAGACACCAAACTTTTTCGAAGGGTCGCATCACGCCTAGGCCTTTACGCTTTACGGTTAGACCAAGTTTTGCCAACAGAATGTCACCGCCTTCGGCCCTTCTTATACAATCAAGTTTACTGTATATCTCAGGGATTCTAAAATAAGCCATCTCTGGTTGTCCAAACTGATGCCCTGGGCACTGCACGATGCAGATCGAAGATTTCACATTTCACATTGTTCGCAACCTTATGATACGAAAGCCCGATAACCGAAGCAGAAAGCGAGAAGGTGCTCGTGAAGCAACAGATGGCCCGGGGCCGAGGACGAGGAACAGAGATAGTATACATTGAGATATGTGCTCGCATACGGGTAGAACGTGAGTGCATCTGTTTGCTTCTTGTGGATGTTCCCAATTTTTGACGGTTTATTTTTGGTCTGGCCTTGGCATGCCGTCAAGTTTCCGCCCGTGCAGTTAATATTTCACGACCAACATCATTAAGTACGTCGAGCCCCTCGATTGTTAATCAAGGGAGCAATTGACATCATCCCTCGATCTTATTTTGGTGATCTCAGCACTGCCAGATGGTGGTTATATATATGCCATCGCCATACGTCCACCAAGTTTGCCTCTTACCTACACCCATCCTTTAACAATATGACCATAGTCTCGGACGAGCCCAGTTGGTGGCCATCGATCAATGCATATCGTTTTTCCAGCTATTTTATAGGTTCGTGGAGGGCAATCAGATGTTGAAACTGATGCATCAATCTAACCTTGACTGTGAATCGCAGTTGCCACCTTTGTTGGACTGCTGTATGATTGGGGTGAGCATGATAATATTAAACTGTTAATATCTCACAAGTATTTTCAGCACTAACGTTCGGACAAGAGGTATGTTAACGCTATGACTGGAGCAGCCATGTTGCTAAAAATGGTTTTATAGGTCGAAATGATTTGGGTGAGTAGAGTATTATGTTAGAGGAACACATATGAAAACACACTTAATTCCAGAGGCACCACTGGTCCCTAATGACAGTTCTTTATCTCTGTGTACGTAGCTTGTCTGTCGCGGTTGTCGTGTTGTGCTGAGTTGAAAGTATCCTAGGTGCGCTACCTTGGAATCTTATATGCTGCGTATGTTCGGAGGGCTAAACAATCAGTGTTGTGCTAATAGTCTATCTCTCATAATCAGCCTGAACATGTTGCGTATGTCTCCTTAGTACATTCACTGTCTTCGCTTCTTCTGACCAATGGAATACAGTCAGTATTCCGACCGTTTCGCTGACAGATACAGTGAGTCTTCTGCACAGATGCCTACTATTCCCCTCCAATTAACTGCGGTGCCCTGTAGGAGTGAGTGCATTTTACTAACTTCTCGGTTCCCTAATGACTGTTACATTATACTTGCCACAGATGTGAGTCTGTTTGGAGTGTGTGCCGCCCAGGGCTTGTCGCTGACTGGATTTTCCAGGCTTTATTATATATGTCATATGGAATTGGACAGCTTTTGTGGTATTTGCAATGCTGTGGGGTGAGAATGGCACCTGCGAGAACTCAGTGGTGTTGACTTGACTGAAACATGTTCCAAGTCATCGTCATCGCTCGGTTGCATGCTATGTATCAACGATCCAGAAAGATCTTGATATTTCTCATTGTCACCTTCCTGGCTCTCAACGTTTTCAACGGAGGGGCCACCATAATGATAACGATGCATGCTTCAGGGGGTACGCTTAATTGTGGATGACAAAAAATACGCATCTCATTGATGAATACCAGAGGAACTCACTCTCTCTGGCATCCATCAGTGCTCGATTGACTTTGCCGAAGATGCTGTACTTCTGGTTTCCATTACTTGGATACTTGCCTTTGTGTGGGAGGTCCTCGCACTGTGTCACACAGTATGGATGGCGGTAAAACATTTCCGTGAACTGCGGCAACATTCGGCCCGAAGGATTGTCGGGGACTGTTTCACGATGTTGATCAACACTCACATGCTCTACTTTGCGAGGTGAGCTCATATTGTGATTTTAATTTCCTTTTTCCACTGAAGGGTCGGGCGTGGTAGCATGGTTGTTGTTTCTTGCTTCACCTTCATTCTTACTTTCTCAGCGGTATGTCAATCTTTCACTTACCTCTGCATGCGACCACGGTTCATCATTTCTATAGGACACACTTTCCCTGGGAAGTCAGATTAATTCTGGGCTTCTTCAGATTTCGGAGGTCTTGCAGATGTTTGTGCTGGGACCCCGCCTGATCCTTAGCATTCGAGAATATCACGCTAAGCTCGTGGCCGGTTCCGACGCAGAAACCGGCATAACCACAATCGCTTTCGAAGAGCGTGTGCATATATCGACTACTAGTAGTGTGTAATGCTCGGTTAGTGCTCTGCAAGGAGCAGGGGAATTTACTTTATTTATATTCTTTCCTACTTTTGTGATAGTATGCAAGCTTCTTCGACTGTATTGGAATCGGCTAGTTGTTTGACCGATACTCCTTCAAGATCTCTACGATGGTCATTGGCCTCTTCACTTGCAAGTCGTACATTCTCAGGATGCGTGAAGTCGCAGTGACGCCTGCGTGAGCAGCTTCGCCCTGAGTTTGTTGTTTCAGGACCACCTCAAGTATTTGCTCTCCTCGCCTCCTCACCTATAACTCCCAGCAGATGACACCCCATGGATCGCATGTGTACGACAGCTCTCAACTCGTACTACTCTGGTGTAACATCAAGATTGAATCGCATGCAGCACCAACAATCATACCTTAACACAAACAATCCATCCTGCCAGTACACCCGCCGGAAATCCGTCTCCACAATCTACTTCGCCATCGGTCTTCGCCAACTCACCTTTACATGCACACCATTCTTGCCATTCTCAGCGCTCCATGCTGTGATTGACAAGTAAGATGCATTGCCTAACGCATTAAACTGCACAATGCGGTATGGCACAGAACTATCTGAGCCCTTATCTGTTGCCTCGGGGCTCGTAGTGTGACAATCTGCATGTGATATTCAGCTCGCCAGTAGACGCCTACCGGCACTGCATCACCTACTAGGCTACATACTTAAACCAATAGTATATGGAAAGCGGAGATGCGTGTTCAGTTAGCAAATATCAAAATCAGGTTTAACTTCAAATGGTTTGGTTTAGTTGGCTACAACGTGCTACCCGAGCTACTGTAGCACTTAACAACTACTGTAGCGGAGTTTTGCTACTGTGCTTCCCCTTGCTACGAAGCGCTATATAGTTCAAAATATTTCACTGATGGCCTCTGTATTCTCGTGGCTCAGCGTGGCTCAGCCTGTTGCGGGTTTTGACTGGGCATCATCCCTCGATCTCATTTTGGTGATCTCAGCACTGCCAGATGGTGGTTATATATATGCCATCGCCATACGTCCACCAAGTTTGCCTCTTACCTACACCCATTCTCTAACAATATGACCATAGTCTCGGACGAGCCCAGTTGGTGGCCGTCGATCAATGCATATCGTTTTGCCAGCTATTTTATAGGTTCGTGGAGGGCAGTCGGATGTTGAAACTGATGCATCAATCTAATCTTGACTGCGGTTCGCAGTTACCACCTTTGTTGGACTGCTGTATGATTGGGGTGAGCATGATAATATCAAACTGCTGATATCTCACAAGTATTTTCAGCACTTACGTTCGGACAAGAGGTGTGTCAACGCTATGACTGGAGCAGCCATGTTGCTAAAAATGGTTTTATAGGTCGAACTGATTTGGGTGAGTAGAGTCTTATGTTAGAGGAACGTATATGAAAATACACTTAATTCCAGAGGCACCACTGGTCCCTAATGACAGTTCTGTATCTTAGTGTGCGTAGCTTGTTTGTCGCGGTTGTTGTGTCGTGCTGACTTGAAAGTATCCTAGGTGCGGTACCTTGGGATCTTATATGCTGCGTACGTTCGGAGCGCTAACCAATCGGTGTTGTGCTAATAATCTATTTTTCATATTCAGCCTGGCCATGCTGCGTATGTCTTCTCAGTACATTCGCTGTCTTTCCTTCTTCCGACCAATGGAATTCAGTCAGCGTTCCGACCATCTCGCTGACAGATACAGTGAGTCTTCTTCACAGATGTCTACTATTCCCCTCCAATTAACTGCGGTGCCCTGTAGGAGTGAGTGCATTTTACTAACTTCTCGGTTCCCTAATGACTACCACATTATACTTATACAGATGTGAGTCTATTTGGAGTGTGTGGGGCCCAGGGCTTGTTACTGACTGAATTTTCCAGGCTTTATAATATATGTCATATGGAATTGGACAGGCCTTGTGGTGTTTGCAATGATGTGGGGTGAGAATGGCACTTGCGAGAACTCAGTGGTATTGACTTGACTGAAACATGCTGCAAGTCATCATCATCGTTCGGTTGCATGCTATGTATCAACGATCCAGAAAGATCCTGATATTTCTCATTGTCACTTTCCTGTCTGTCAACATTTTCGGTGGAGTGGTTGCTGTAATGATAACGATCCATACTTCAGGAGGTACGCTTAATTGTTGATGACGAAAAATACCCATGTCATTGATGAATATCAGAGGAATTCATTCTCTCCGGCACCTATCAGTGCTCGATTAGCTATCCGGAAGATATGCTACTTCTGGATTCCATTACTTGGATACTTGGCTTTGTGTGGGAGGTCCTTGCACTGTGTCACACAGCCTGGATGGCGGTAAAACACTTCCGTGAACTGCGGCAGCATTCGACAGGAAGGATTGTCGGGGACTGTTTCACGATGTTGATCAAAACTCACATGCTTTACTTTGCGGGGTGAGCTGGTATTGTCATTATTGTTCCCTTTTTTCTACTGAAGGGTCGGACGCGGCAGTATGGTTGCTATTTCTTGCATCACCCTCAGTCTTTATTTCTCTCCAAATTTCTTAACGGTATGTCTATCTTTCGCTTACCTCTGCATGCGACCACGGTTCATCATTTCTATAGGACACACTTTCCCTGGAAAGACAGATTGATTTTGGGCTTCTTCAAGTTTTGGAGGTCATGCAGATGTTTGTGCTAGGACCCCGCCTGATCCTTAGCATTCGAGAATATCACGCTAAGCTCGTGGCCGATTCCGACGCAGCAACCGGCATAACCACAATCGCTTTTGAAGAGCGTGTGCATATGTCGACTGGTGTTAGTGTGTAATGCTCGGTTAGTGCTCTGCCAGGAGCAGGGGAATTTACCTTATTTCTTCCCACTTTTGTGATAGTATGCAAACTTTCTCGACTGCATTGGAATCGGCTTGTCGTTTGGTTTACAGACCGATATTCCTTCAAGATCTCTACGATGGTCATTGGCCTCTTCACTCGCAAGTCGTACACGCGCCTTCTCAGGATGCGTGAAGTCGCAGTACCGCCTGTGTGAGCAGCTTCGTCCTGAGTTTGTTGTTTCAGGACCACCTCAAGTATTTGCTCTCCTCGCCTCCTCACCTATAACTCCCAGCATGATGGCACCCCATGGATCGCATGTGCACGACAGCTCTCAACTTGTATCTGGCGTAACATCAAGATTGAATCGCACGCAGCACCAACAATCATACCGTAACACAAACAATTCATCCTGCCAGTACACCCGCCGAACATCCATTTCCATAATCTACTTCGCCATCGGTCTTCGCCAACTCACCTTCACATACACACCATTCTTGCCATCCTCAGCACTCCATGCTGTGATTCATAAGTAAGATGCGTACCCTAGCGCCTTTAATTGCACAATGCATAGCACAGAACTACCTGAGCCCTGATCTGTTGCCTCGAGGCTTGCAGTGTGTGCCACAATCTGCATCATGTGAAATTCAGCTCGCTGTTAGACGCCTACCACGTCACCTACTACGCCATGGTGTGGCTGAACTTGCTAATAAGTTCGAGTTCTTCCCGGGCCTAAATGTGACATTGCATACATGGCCCCGTCAGTAAACCTAGGGCCTTTGTCAGGTTTCAACTTCACTGTACAGTTGGAACCTATACATGTATGACAGTGGCCGCACCAAGTCGTGGTTGCCAATCAAGGCAAAACTACTTACATAAATAATTGTTACGCTCGGTAAAAGCCATCTTCGGATATTGGTCCCCATCAACCAATATCTTCGTTGGCATGCACTTAGTTCTTTCTTATTCTTCCTGTTTCCATTTGATTACATCAGTACATTAGCCCTACAGTATTTAAACCCTCGTTGAACTACTGTAGAAGTAGTTGATCTTCCCCCGACTGAATACATTTTAGTTCGGACAGTTACCTTGTCTGAAACCTTAAGCGTATTCCTCGCCTTCGACTCGTTCTTACCGTGTGAACACTCTCTGAGTGCCACATATTTTCAACTGCTATAAAATCTAAAATCTATTCCTACGCTATAGTCGTTGTCGAGGAGGCCTGATCACCCTCCAGAAACCTGACTCTTGTACACCCCCGGAAAGAAAAACCTTCGATATCGATACCTGTTAAAAATGCCTACCCGCGCACCAGGCAATGCTTCTCCACTCTCTTCGACGAGGTTGAGGGCTCAGAGTGTTGATGCTCGCGCTTCAGGGCTTGGAGCCCAAAGCACCGAGTCTCGAGACAATACCCCTGTCTCTGGAGACAATGGGACCGGCCGCCACCCGGCAGAGCCTCCCACTAGACTAGGTCCTCGTGACCTGAACCCAATGGATCTAGATCCACCCAAGGCATTGAATGCTGCGTCCAGCCCCGCCCTTAGTAAAAATTTGAATAATGATGATATTCCCCGCCTAAGGGAAGTGTTCGACTGGTCAGACTCGTGTGACAATGGAGATCTGGGTGACGTACCCGAGTACCCAGTCCTCACTCCCAGTCCGATCCCAGCAGAGACAAGCTTCAAGCCGGATGAGCCCCCCCGAGAGAAGGGAAAGGAAGTAGACCCGCTAGAGAAAAGCGGGTCCCAAAAAAAAGAGCTATTCAAAGACTGGTTAGGTGAATGGACCGACTTTGATGAAAACATGGCTGAATTGAACCGACCTGGGTCTGATGACTCGGATGAATCTCTTGTGAAGATGTGGGACGATGAAAATCGTCGAGGATTCATCCAAGTGCAGAACTTAGCCCTACAACGATTCCGAAAGATCACCAGAGAAGAGTTCACTGACAAATGTAATAAGGTGAATGACCTACAAGAGAGGGTGCACGAACTCGAGAAGCTAGTCATCCAGGCCCAGACCCGGGAAGAGATGGCACAAAGACTAATGGACGAGACTCACCGTGCTCCAACCATTAATGGACTCGCAACCCCCAATGAGAATCAAGGAAGTGAAACGTCTAACAGACGCCAGGCTGGTGATGGTAACCGTGAGAGTACCCCCGCAGTCAAAACCGATGACCCACCAAGCATAACAAAATCACAAACTAGTGGAGCGTCAAAGAGTGACACTAGATACTGGCGGGCATCGTCCCTGTTACTAAGCAAAAGCTCGGTCAAACGAGCTATCGTCGGGAGTGACCCCAGTGACCCAGATTCCTCTGATTCATCCTCCGAGTCGGAGGACGACGGTGAACAATCGTCCACCGAATCTTCCGACGATGAGCCAAGGAGAAAACCAGCCCAGAAAACCAAGGAAAAGATAAGGGTCACTACTGGACTAGGAGCTGATGAGGACTCACCAGATGACCTTAACGCGATGCTCCTCGCCATGGAACCTGAGTCTGACCATGATAGCGACTCGATAGAGACGAAACGCCTGAAACGGGCGGCACGACACAAACATCGAGCACAACTGAACCTGCTAAAGTATCAGCAGGGATTCCTAAAGCACAAGCCTCCATTCACTTACAATGGTGAGGCCAACTCGTCGACCTTCAAGAAATGAGTCCGCGAAGTAAGGGAATGGAGAGACAGGGCCAAGCTGTCAACTCAGCAAAGTCTAAGAATGATTGGCAAGTACCTGGGAGGGAACACGTATCGGTTCTATGAGCGAGATCTCCTTGACCTCAAAAAGTGATACTCGCTTACGGACTTCTTCAAACAACTCTTTGACTATGTATTCCCCACGGACTTCCGGGATGGTCCAGAGACAGAGGTTCCTAGACTGCAAGCAAGATGGGAAACAACCTGTTAGAGACTACATACGTCGCCTGCGTGAGTTAGCAGATACAACCGGAGACGTGGGGGAATGCAAGCTAGTCCGCCAGTTCTGGATGAACTGTAAGCCTTATATCAAGGCATCTCTCGTGGATAAGGGCTATGACCCTAATACAGTTAACATGGATACCATTGAGAAGAAGGCACTTTGAACTGAACACGCCTTTAATGAAAATGCCCGCGACCCGAATGTCCTTCTTGCCCTGAATTCAACCCTGGCTGCTGGTATCGCAGACCAGTCACCTCCTGACAGACGTGATCGCCGGAACCGGGGGCGCGACAGAAGGACTCACACTAGGTCCCTGGCTGTGAATTCGGTGAATCCCTCGAACCCGCGGAATGCCAGAGAGAGCAGACGCCCGGGAAACCCTAACAGGACCAGAGATACCCCACGCTTTTCTGATCGCCCCAAGAAAAGTGCCGACACCCTTTGAAAACTCCGGGACCTCAATCAATGCTTTGAATGTGAGCAAACGGGACACTTAGCGAAGGACTGCCCCAAAAGACACTGACTTCCTCCTCAACACTCGAGTAGAGTCTCCACCCTCAGGTCCAATGCTGTGGGCGTCACGGCCGCTGATATTCGATCAGCTGCCCTCAGCGAAGGCACTGCTCAAGGCCTATACGGCTTTGCTATAGGTCTGTCCACTGAAAATGATGTGGACCAGCTGCCAGAATTAGAGGCTGCCAAGCATCTGGTGGTAACTGAAAGAGCGTTATCCATGCTAAGAATGGCCGTCCCACTGCCTACAGATGAGAGTCATGACCTGCTATATGACCCTTTGGCACCTGATTGTTTCCAGCTGACCAACTGGGGAGGACATGAGACCTACCTCTTGTCCGATAAGCACAACTATGATGACTACATAATCTACTACTCACAGTTGTGTGACCCAGCGTTCGACATAGTCCCCTGGCTGACCGACCTGAAGCTGCGAAACTACGACGACCTAATCAAGACCAAGTTGTCATTCAGACCTACCTGGTTTGGCAATGCCATCCCAGAAGGAATGACACACTCTGGAGGAGACCCATATGCTGACCTGTATGACGTTTCCTCCGACTCAGGAAATGGGGAAATCAGTTGTGAGTCCTGTGATGAATGGGTCACTACAGATGAGGAAGGCAGGGAAATGGTACTCACCGACTCTGAGGTAGACCTTCCCTCGCCTAGATTCGCAGTCATTGAAGATGATGAAGATGTACCTGATCTTCTCAGTTGTGAATCAAGTGACGAGGAAAGTCCTGTTGAAACAAGTGAGCTCTTCTGCGGAATGGCAAACCAATCCAAGACTGACCTACCTGATCTCCGTGCCCTACAGCGTCAGGCAGCCAGACCAAAGTCCTCGGTCCATATCCTGCCCAAGTCGATTGTTGTAGTTGTCCTCCTGAACAGGAAACCCTGCTGAGCATTGTTAGACTCCGGGTTGTTAATGGACTTCGTATCTAGCACTGTGGTTGACCAATTAAAATTGGAATTTGAGCTACTACAGAAACCAATACCTCTGCAGCTTGCTGTCTCGGGCTCCAGGAGCACTGTGAAGGCAACGATGAACGTTGAGCTGACTTATCAAGACATCAAGTGCGTACATACCTTTGATATTGCAAACCTCGAATCCTACGATGTGATACTGGGTATGCCCTTCCTATACCAGCACCAGGTGCTCCTGGGGTTCAACCCACCTGAGATAAAGATACGGAGCATCGACCCTCTCCCTATCTGCGGCTCGCAGACTCAGATCCTTGAGCTGCGAGAAACGAGTCTGTCCACTGACATGATCGATGCGTACTCTAATGAACTTTGTGATTATGCCCAAGATATCTGTAAGGAGGCAGTTGAGACACCCTTACCTCCTCTCTGAGCCCCTTCAGTGACAAATCCCGTATTATACGGGTCACCCGACCTACATAATATCCCGTGTAATACGGGCCAGCGGATTATGGGCCGATGTTATGTATATACCCGATGTTGACGGGTGGGCCGGGAGGAATATTATTTCCGATGGAGACGGGTGGGCCCATCTATGCTGATGTTATATATATCATCGATGATAGCGGATGGGCTGGGAGAAATATTATCATGGAGATGGGTGGGCCCATGTGGGTAATATGTAGAGTAGGATTGACATATATTATAGACCTGAGGAGAGATGTATAGCAAATAGTATTATATAGACGGGTGGGCCGACGTATCAGTATTATTTTGTAGATGGATGGGCCGAGGGAGCGGTGAAATATTTATTAGATAGACGGGTGGGCCAACGTAGGGAAATATTAGATAGATGGGTGAGCCAAGGGTGGGGTGAATTATTTATTACATAGACAGGTGGGCCGATGTGGGGTAATATTAGATAGACGGGTGGGCCGAGGGTGAAGTGAATTATTTATTACATAGACAGGTGGGCCGATGTGGGGTAATATTAGATAGACGGGTGGCCTGAGGGTGAGGTGAATTATTTATTACATAGACGGGTGGGCCGACGTGGGGTCATATTAGATAGATGGGCGGGCTGAAGTGCAGAATTTTACATAGACAGGTGGGCCGAGGGTGAGGTGAATTATTTATTACATAGACAGGTGGGCCGAGGGTGAGGTGAATTATTTATTACATAGACGGGTAGGGCTGACGTGGGGTCATATTAGATAGACGGGTGGGCTGAAGTGCAGAATTTTACATAGACGGGTGGGCCGACATCGGGTAATATCAAGTACCAAGTACTAAAACCCAAAACCCAAAACCCAAAACCTGAAACCTGAAACCTGAAACCCGAGCCCTGAACACCTAGACTCGGGACTCAAGAGACTCAAAATTCAAAACTCAAAACTCAACTGGAAACTCATACATTGTTACGAGTTAAGAAAATTCAAATTTAAGATGATATACATACATTTTTGTCATCTGGAAATACCAAGTACCGAGTACCGAGACCTGATACCCAAGACCTGAGATTCAGCACTCGGTAGTCAGTGAAATGAGTACAGAAATACATAAGATACTACACATTAGTTTCAAATTTTGACTTGTGAATCACCAGTCTCAAGTCTCGAGACTCGAATCACCGAGTAATGACTACCAAGTACCAAGTACCGAGTGCCAAGTGCCAAGTGCCAAGTGCCAAGTGCCAAGTGCCAAGTGCCAAGTGCCAAGTGCCAAGTGCCAAGTGCCAAGTTCCGAGTGCCGAGTGCCGAGTGCCGAGTTCCGAGTGCCGAGTGCCCTGATGCTTCCGGGTATTAAAACACAGATAGCCCTCGCTCTCAGGGGGTCATCAGAATTTAGATCACCTCAAACGGATGTGATTTGGGTGAGATATGAGCAAAATACTATATACCGGGTGAATTTCAGCATTGGAAGTTTGATGCTTTCGATGTTTTTGATGTCGGGTCTCGATGCATTCGGGCATTGACATGTAGATAGCCCTCGATCTCAGGGGTGTGGCAAAATGTAGATTGTCTGAAACAGATATAATTTGAGTGAGATATATGCAAAATACCACACACTGACTACCGAGGGCTGAGTACCAAGTGCCAAGTGCCAAGTGCCAAGTTCCAAGAGCCAAGTGCCGAGTTCCGAGTTCCGAGTTCCGAGTTCCGAGTTCCGAGTTCCGAGTTCCAAGTTCCGAGTTCCGAGTTCCGAGTGCCGAGTGCCCCGATGCTTTCGGGTATTCACACCCAGATAGCCCTCGCTCTCAGGGGCCCGTCAGAATTTAGATCATCTCAAACAGATGTGATTTAATGAGTCCCAAGTGCTGAGTGCTGAGTGCTGAGTTCCGAGTTCCAAGTGCCGAGTTCCGAGTGCCAAGTGCCCCGATGCTTTCGGGTATGAACACCCAGATAGCCCTTGCTCTCAGGGGCCCGTCAGAATTTAGATCATCTCAAACAGATGTGATTTGAGTGAGATATGAGCAAAATACTATATACCGGGTGAATTTCAGCATTGGAAGTTCGATGCTTTCGATCTTTTTGATGTCAGGTCTCAATGCTTTTGGGTATTGACATGTAGATAGCCCTCGATCTCAGGGGTGTGGTAAAATTCAGATTGTCTGAAACAGATATAATTTGAATGAGATATATGGAAATCCCATATACTGACTACCAAGTGCTGAGTACCAAGTGCCAAGTGTCCCGATGCTTTTGGGCATTACCACCCAGATAGCCCTTGCTCTCAGGGGTCCATCAGAATTTAGATTATCTCAAACAGATGTGATTTGAGTGAGATATGAGCAAAATACTATATATCAGGTGAATTTCAGCATTGGAAGTTCAATGCTTTCAATGATTTTGATGTCGGGCCTCAATGCTTTCAGGCATTGATATGCAGATAGCCTTCACTCTCCGGGGTCCTTCAGAATTCGGATCGTATTTCAGCATCAGGAGTTTGATGCTTTCAATGATTTCAATGTGAGGCCTAGATGACTGTGTTCATTGACATGTGGATAGCCCTCAATGTCAGGAGTGTCGCAGAATTCATATGGCCTCACATGGACATATGAGGTAATGTAGGACATTCTCAACACATCAGGAGACACATAAAACACATCATAAGGCACTACATCATGTCTTCAATAGTCATACCTATGTGTAGTATTATAGTGTGATCTTTAATATACTGTTCAGGCTGACACTCATCAAGTATCACAGGTCTATTGTACAGACTTAGAATAAAATACAGTAGTCTTAACTTGATAGTCATTACACGATAGTCTTCACTTGATAGTCTAATATGATTGTTGATTACTACATAATACATAAGCTGTGAGGGTTAGGATTATTATGGAAGATATGACAGTCATGGTTATTAAGAAAGCTTATATTATGCCTAGCAAGTTAAGACTATTGAGTTAAGACAATCATATCCTTAGTCTAGTAAGCACTGTCAAAGCTTGTGACCTTCTGGTAACCGTGTGGCAAAATCATATTTTGCTGATGTATATATCTTGTGATTGTAACTTTCTTGCACCAGTGCAGTGATTGCTTTGAATTTCGAGTTTTTTTGTATTTAGAGATACATACCACTGACAGATACTGGTTCAGGGACTGGAACAGTACATTGGAAGCCAATCTATCATATTATACATAGGTGTGATCATAGCAAACCTGATGCAGTCCCTGATGATGTGTTTTTATGTTTCTCCTGATGTTTTAGAATTTTTCCCACACAAGGCTGACAACAAAGACATTGAACCTGCGAAGCTCAGACACACCCAATAAATTGTATTTTGCTCATATCTCCCTCAAATCATGTCTGTTTGAGGCAAAATATGATCCCCAACATCCCTTCAATAGTATATGCAATATATAAGGATACTAGGACAACAGGATTTATTCCTGTTGTGCTATGTGCTTACCCTTGGTGCAAGGCCTGACATCAAAAATCACCCGATATATAATATTTTGCTCATATCTCACTCAAGTCTTATCCGTGTGAGACGATCTGAATTGTGACAGGCCCCTGAGATCAAGTTCTATCTGCTTGTGAATGCCTGAATGCATTGAGGCTAGACATTGCAAACATGGAAAGCATTGACCTTACAATGCTGAAATACACACAGTATATGGGATTTTGCTCATATCTCACTCAACTCTTATCCATTTGGGATGGGCTAAATTCTGCCAGACCCGTGAGATCTAGGGCTATCTGCATGTCAATGCCTGAAGGCATCGAGGCTTGATATCAATAACATCAAAAGCATCAAACTTCTGATGGTGAAATTCACTTGGTATATAGTATTTTGCTCATATCTCACTCAAATCACATCCGTTTAAGATGATCTAAATTCTGACTGGGCCCCTGAGAGCGTGGGCTATCTGGGTGTCAATACCCGAAAGCATCGGGGCACTTGGCACTCGGAACTCGGAACTCGGAACTTGGAACTCGGAACTTGGAACTCGACACTTAGTCCTCAGCACTCAGTAGTCAGTATATTTTATTTTGCACCTTTCCCAAGTACATGCCCTTAATTTCAGAATGAAGTCCAGATGACATCCAATGAAGTCCGAAGGACTTCCTGGAGGCTGGCTACTCTGGTGGAGTGCTGGAGGACTTCTGGATGAGCACAGGAACCTTCCGGAGGAGTATAGGAAC
Organism: Suillus subalutaceus; assembly: GCF_016647625.1. NCBI lineage: Eukaryota > Fungi > Basidiomycota > Agaricomycetes > Boletales > Suillaceae > Suillus > Suillus subalutaceus. The sequence goes on from NW_024540297.1 coordinate 128,819, forward strand.
TTCTAGAGAAGTACAGGAAACTCTGGAGGAGTTTCACCTGCTGCATAGGGTCCAAAGATAAGAATTCTGAAGGTAAGCTTCCTAGATGGAAGCACATGGAGGAGAGACTGCAAGGGACAGAGTCCAAAGCAGGATCAGATAGGAGGAGTGGTCCAGAGGACAGGACGTCTGAAGGTTGCGCCATCTGAATGTTCAGATGTCCAAAGGTTATGATGTCCAAAGGTTACAATGTCTGAAGGTTTTGATATATGAAGGGTAAGATGTCCGGAGATCCAAAGGTCCGGAGGTCAGCAGGAGTGGACAGGATTATAGGACAGGAGAATAAAGGCTACCATGGACAAGGTCTGGAGTAGAAGCAAACAGAGGTAGGCTACACTTAGGTGGAGTCAGAGATAACAGGAAGTAGACATAAGTCTTGGAAAGACAGGAAGTGCCAGAAAGGCAAAGGTCCAGCTTAAGGAATCAATCCTTAAGCTTGGATAGAGATGGAAGGACAAATCCAAAGGTTTGGAAGTCCAGCCTAAGGAATCCTTCAGGTTGGACTCGGATCTCGGTACACTTCACTTGATTTTCGATATCCGGGACTCCATAGTCGGAACTTGAGTCTTAAATCTCGGGTGTCGGTTGTCGGTTGTCGGGTGTCAGGTGTTGGGTGTTGGGTGTTGGGTCTCGGTGGTCAGGACTCAATATTTGGGACTCATTGGTCGGGACTTGATACTTGATTGTTGGGATTCAATGGTCAGGCATTGGGTTTCAGGACTCAAATCTCGGGCTTCGGGACTCGGGTTTCAAGACTCGGTAGTCGGGACTCAATGGTCGATTGTCGGGATTTGATAGTCAGGGCTCGGATATTGGTACACTTCACTTGATTTTCGGTAGTTGGAACTTGGCATTTGGCATTTGGTAGGCTTGGATGATGTTGGCTTTCAAAGATCTATTATCATATATTGCTCAATGAAATACCAGACGATCGGAAGTGTGCTGGACATCACATATTCGTTTGTCGAGACCCGGGTCTCGGAACTTGGTACACTTCGCTTGAGTTTCCACTTCACCCCTTTGCAAGGCTCCGTGCCATACTACATCATTAGATGACTTTGAATTATTACCTCCATGATATACAACTAGCTGAGCTCCATCATGTCTACAATTATCATTCTCCTGGGCCCACCCGTTTATATTATATACCCCTACGTCGGCCTACCCGTCTATGCAATATATGTCTACCATTGGCCCACCCGTATATAATAAATCTTTCACCGCTCCCTCGGCCCACTCGTCTACAAAATAATACCAATACGTCGGCCCACCTGTCTACAAAATAATATTAATTTCGTCGGCCCACCTGTCTAATATGATATATATCTGGGCCCACCTGTCTATGTGATAACAAGCACCCTTGATATACCCGGCTATTTGATACATATCTACCTTGGTACACCCATCTACATAATATCCAACTACCTCGGCCAATCCGTCTATTGAAAATTCATGTCCATCGGCCCACCCATCTACTTTACATATTCCCCACCTGGGCCAACCCGTCTCCATCGGGAATAATAACACTCCCGGCCCATCCGTCACAGTCGAGGATATATCTACCTTCAGCCCATGGTCCGCTGGCCCATACCATACAGGATATTATGCACGTCCGTTCACTCGTATAATACGGAGATATGTTACTGCAATATGTGCCTCTCTGTGCAATTAACCACATTATTCCCCTGATAGACGAAAGCTTCGTGTACTCTTGGAGACAGTCCAAGTGTCTGGAAGCTATGCGTCCCCTCTGGAGGGCGAAGAGAGACGATTATATCTGAACTGGGAGGTGGGAATTCTTCAGTGGCACAAACACTGTCCCTATGATAATGATGAAGAAAGCTACTAAGGATGGTGAACTTCGATTATGCACCGTACTAGACACGAGGCAGCGTAATAAGAACACTTGTAAACTCACGTCCCCGCTCCCAGATATTGAAACCATCCTACGGAGCGTGGCATCCCACCCCTTCCGGTCGCTCCTAGATGGAAAGGACACCTACGAGCAAATCCGTATCATTCCTGCTGACGTACCTAAGTCCCTGTTTGCAACACCCGATGGTATGATGATAAGTCATGTGATGCAGATAGGCAATTGCAATGCGGGAGCGACCCTACCAGTCCCTCATGAATCATATCTTTGGCCCCTACCTAGGCATCTTCATGGATGTCTACCTCGACGATATTGTGATTTACTCTGACACCGCTGAGGCACACGTCGAACATGTGAAGACTGTTATAGACACCCTGCGGGATAATCACTTCTTCCTCAGCGAACACAAACTCCAATTTTTAAGACCGAACTCACCATGTTGGGTCATGTCATAGACGCTGGAGGAATTCGTCTCGATCCTCACAAGGTCGACAAGATCTTGCATTGGAAGACGCCTACCTCCAAGGAACTGCTAATGCAGTTCATTGGGTTGGTAGGTTACCTTGCTGCCGGGTGTGAAGGAGTCCACGTGCATATGCAGCACCTTTCAAGGGTAGCTGCACTCAGCACCAAGTGGGATTGGAGCCCCACTGACCAGCGAGCATTCGACCTGGTTCGAGCGTGCGTGAATGCTCACCATAACGTCAAATGAAAAGCCCTGAACCTTGCCTCAGCCATCAGTGGCTCATCCCCAGTGAACCTTGTCACTGATGCCTCCTTCACCAGCACGAGTGGAGTCCTGTCGCAAGGCGACTCAATCCAGAATGCGGATGTTATCGCGTTCTGGTCAGGTAAGTTCAGTTCGGCACAGCAGAACTACCCTGTGCATGAACAGGAACTGTTAGCTATCGTGGAATCCCTCAAACGGTTCTGACATTTACTGATCGGCATACCGTTCCGTATCTTCACCGCCCATAAGGGTCTGGAGTGGTTAGCCACCCAAAGTAAGCTATCCCCTAGACAAGCGAGATGGTTAGAAGCCCTAAGCAAGTTTGACTTCAAAATAACTTACGTTCCTGGTGCTGATAACACCCTGGCGGATGCCCTGTCCAGAATGTACAGCAACGAACTGAAAGGGACGGTGAGAGCCCCAAGTGAGTATGTAAGTGTTGAAGAAGAAGACGAACCTCGTACTCTCCTGCTCAACTTCATCACGGCTCCTGTTTACATGGGTTCACCTCTGTTCCTAGGTGCTACAGAAGCCCGAAGGTCTGCTCGGATCGCTGAAAGAGTGACCAACAAGACTGTCAGTGACAGCGCGCCAAACCGACCTAACAGAAAACGTACCCCAGGATGGAATCCCAGACCCTCCCAGCCCTCAGCCCCAGGCGTTCACAGTGGCGCGCTTGACCAGGAAGGGATGACCGGGCTTGCCAACTCGTTGCCCCACAGGCCAACCACTTACCTGTCACCAATCCTAGGAAAGTGACCCTGAAGTTGGGCGTGCCCCCTTCAGAATCACTGGAGGGTGGGAAGGTGACAAAATTGCCTCAAACTGCGGAGAAAACACAACGGATCAACAAAGTCCTACAACTGGCTGACATAAGCAATGACGCAAATTCAATCAACATGGACCTACAAAGCGAAACGGCTAGTGGCCCAGCCAAAAGCATTGCAAGGGACATACTCTCTGAGTCTCCTCCCCACTTAACTGAAGTAATCGCGTTAGGAGATCCCACAGTCGACATCCATGAGCATATAGCGCACAAATACGAGACTGACCCATTCTTCACGAAGATACTTGAAAGCCCTGGAGCCTTCAAAACTTCGAAGTAAGCAATGGTCAAATATTCTTAAGAGACAAAGGAAAGCACATACTATGCATACCGGACATTAAGATCCATCAGAGACGAGTGAGGGAACTCATTATATCTCATGCCCACTCCATCCTGGCACACCTTGGTCCAACCAAGACCCTACTGTACCTCCGTGAGAATGTGTGGTGGAAAGGTATTGTCTCAGAAGTGCAAGTGTTCTGCGACTCATGCCCGACGTGCCAGGTATCCAAGCCATCAAATCATCAACCGTATGGACTCCTCGAAATGCTCGAAGTGCCAACACGTCCCTGGGAGACTATCGGCATTGACTTTGTAGGACCATTACCTGAATCTAAGACGCTAATGGGAGTCTTTGACATGATCCTCGTTGCGATTGACCACCTGACATCCATGGTACACCTGGCCGCAACCAAACAGACTTACAGGGCCAAGGATATCGCCAAAGTCATGTTCAACCTAGTGTACAAGCACCACGGTATGCCCACAAACATAGTCAGCGACCGCGATACACTATTTACCAGTACATTTTGGCAGCGGTTCCACCAATTGACTGGTGTCAAACTGCACATGTCTACATCGTTCCACCCCCAATCAGACGGCGCCACTGAATGCGCCAACAGAATGATAACCCAAATGCTTCGACAAATGGTTTCACCCAGCCAACGTGACTGGGCAGTAAAACTCCCCACCATAGAGTTTGCCATCAACTCTGCTTGCTCGGGTACGACGAAATACCCCCCTTTTTCCTAAACTACAGCCGGCTGCCTCCCCCACTGATATGGGACTCTAACTCCGAATTCCCGGGGGTTCGAGTTTTCGCCCAGCGAATGAAGGACGCCATTATGGACGCCCATGACTCGGTAATAGCGGCTCGCATGAAGAGTACTGCCATCGCTAACCGTAGGAGGATGGAGTCCCCCTTTATTAAAGGAGACCTGGTGTACCTATCCACTGAGCACCTCTCACTGCCCAAAGGACGAGCTCGGAAGCTCACCCCAAAGTATATCAGCCCATTCCGAATTCTCACTGACTACAAAAATAACTCCTTCCTCCTGGACCTGCCACCCCAGCTTAAGCAGCGTGGTCTCCACCCCGCGTTCCACGCTCACCTACTACGGCTACACGTCCATAACGACGACCATAGGTTCCCAGGATGCCAACTTGAGCAAGTGTCTGATATTGGACGCCTTGAGGAATGGTCCGTCGCCCGAATCTTGAACCACCAAGGATCAGGTATGGACGCCCTGTTTGAGGTGGAATACTCGACAGGAGATAAGGTATGGCTACCATACCACCAAGTATCTCGCCTAGAGGCCCTTATCCAGTACTTTGAGGCACTAGGCATCCCAGGAGTCACACACCTGCCAAAGAAAATTTCTGTGGCATCAGGCGCTATCCCCATTCACTCAATAGACTCGCTGGCCTTGGCAAAGGCGACCGTCTTTGGGTTTGCTGCCCGAATGATCAATGACTTTGGATCCACGCCTCACTTAAGTGACCTTGATTCTACCTACATATTTAGCCAGACCATGGAACCAAAGTGCAGACAGTCCCTGCTCCCCTCCAAAGTACCCACCTATGTCCTCCACTGGCTCTGTTCCCCCTTGCATCGACACCATGATCGTTGATGAGCCCCAGGCTGGATGTGAACCTGGCAAATTTGCCAGCGACCCCAGAGCTCCTCGTTCCAACCGAGGATGATCTGGGCATCACTATAGAGGAAGAGGAGGGCGTAATTGTCCTTCTCGTCAGCGTGAGAATGACTCCGACACCCTCGGCACGTTCATGCACTTCTTTCGAGCTGAAGCTCAAGCCAGTAAGCATTCGAAGTGAGCTCGCTCCTCCTCGTTTGCTTATCTCAGTAACTATTCCTTTTCAGAGGAACTTGCCACCCGAAAAGAGGCCCATGCATTTGATCAGCTTGTCCGTGCTGAGCGTGCTCGCACTTCTGCCCCCTACTGCCCTCGTGGTCGGAACTTGACCTTAGACCATCGTGGTCAAACTTGTGGTCCACCCCACGCTCACCACCAGGGTAGGAGACTGCATCACCCTAAGCCTAAGACCTCGCCCCTTCCTATCCCCCCATCCGCAGCCCAAATCATAGCTGATGCCACTGCCAACACTGCATCCATTCTTGCCCCCACTACTGTGCCCGTCATTCCAGTCCCTGACCCTGGTCCAGATGTATCAGAAATCATAGTGGCTGCTGAGCAGCTTGACCTTGAACAGGCAGGCAACATGCCCGATATCACACATGAAGATGTGTTTGGTAGATTTATCTCTGTGGGCTTGTTAGCATCCAACTTACTGATTCTGGCCGTTCTCCTAGCTGCATTCACATCTGCGACTTGGTCTTAATCCTCAAGTGCCTCGCCTCACCTTGAGAATAGGTCCCCTTGATGAGTGGACCTGGAGGGTCCTCGCCTTCGACTCGTTCTTACTGTGTGAACACTCTCTGAGTGCCACAATTCGGTCTTTTGTAAAGACCTTAAAGGAGAAAAACCTATCCCATTAGTATGGACGGACACAGGTTTCTATGAGGCTCTCTCTAGATGGGAGGCTGACAAGGACGCTGCTATGGAACAGATCTCAATCGAAGAAGATGAGAGAATGTTCGTTCAATGCGCAGGTGATCGTGACAACTATGACGCTTACGATAACTTTGATTGTTGAAATCGGTGACTTCAACGATAACAACGGGGTAATGTTACAGTCAAGTATGCCCCTATTCATTTTCCTCCTCTTACATCATTGTATTACATCACAATCGCATCTTGCCGTCGCTAGATGATCTATTCTTGTTATCTTTGACTCATCTCTATTCTTGTTATCTTTGACTCGCCTTATCTCTGACTCGTCTTATCTCTGACTCGTCCTATGATCTCATCATACCGGCCCTAAAGTCGTTACCATTCACTATATAAACTCGTCCTGTACTATGTAGTTCTCTACTTTAATCTTACTAGGTTTTACCTGGAACTTCCTTCGCTTAAGACCTCCAATCTTAAGTCGTATTGAACGCGATTCAAGTTGAGGACACCCTCCTTGACTTGCCTTAGTGAAACCACTGAACTTCGGTATACGCCGAAGCCTTGAACCGACCTTGGCCGATTACTCTTACCGAGTAGCCATACTGTCTGAACCCACCTAGTTCGTAACATTCACGGGAATCGAGTTTTGCAGTCATTTGATGCGGGTTCCGGGCAGTGCGCGTTACGTATGATAGACTTCAACCCGCTAGCTGTGACAAACAGGCGGGGTCTAGGACGAGTGGTGAAAGAGCCATCAACGATACAAATCAGTGAATCCTTTGAAAGCTCAGGGGTCAGCTTGACAATGTCTCTGCCTTACGTCGAGGTCGTATCGGATAGAAGATTCGACGAGTTGCAGAACATATTGCTTGAGAGGGATAGGATATATTTGCTCAACACACTTCGGGAACGCACTGTCATTGGCTGTGGTCTTCTTTTGAGTGGGTTATCAAGGAAATTTAAGTTATTGACTTGTAGAATAGAGTCTGTTATCAGCTAGTCAATTTAGCTAGTTAGCTCTGATGACGAGTCAATGACCTAGTGAATGCTTAGACTAATATCAAGAGTCAAGGCCTTCTTAATGGACTTTATTGGAGTCATACCACAGAAGTGAGCTGAGTGATTGAAAAATTCAATGTTGCAGAGATACAAACTCGATATATCGACGAAGTTAGTGTTAGTGACCACTGACAGTTCGAGAGGAAAGGAATGAATCATCTACATGATACATATGATGAGGAACGAAAACCAGATGAACGGAACATGTTTTGGAGATGTCAATAGACAACGGGTCTGAATGGACAATGGCCGCCCTGGTAAATAGGGGCAGGTAGACAAAAGCACCGACAAACGGAGATGCGATGAAGAAAAGCCTCGCCTTGTATTATTTCAGTCTTGCCAAGTGTTTGATTGGGGTTGGCGTATGATTATAGGACTTTTGTATAAATTATCATCGAGCTGAGGTGCATAATATGAATACTTTTGAATTGTTTTGGTGTGGAGATCAGCGCTTCACGCGGCGAGGAGCTTGGGCCATGTGGTTTGCATCTTGGTTTATTGTTGTTGTTGTTGGTATTCAGGCACCGTTGTCCACCTGAAGTATACGCTAGTGTCACGGTACAACCTTGTGTCCTCTGCCTCATCCTGCCTGCAAATTACATCCCACGCAATAAAAAATAGGTCTGAGCTAAGTTACCCACAACTTTGATTATGTGCTACTACAAGTACTTATGTTGAGAAATTTACGGTGGCGCTCAGCCAAAAGGGGTAAGTAATACATGTTATGCTATTTGTTGTGAGATACCGAGCTTGGCCTCTGGATAGGCTGTGAGGAAGCATGCCTCATTTGACTCATACCTGGAACCAAAGCAGAAGGTGAGCAGGACTGGAATAGCGGATACCAGCAGGGACTTACTGATTAATAAATTCTAGCGCGATGGTTGCCCTTTGGTGGTACTTTGACGCGAACTGTCTATTCGCGCCTTGGTACCACTCCCTTGGCCAATCCTTCAATGGTGTTGTGAGTCCTTGGTCCTGATCACCAATGAGCCAGTGCTCGACGATCTCCTTCCAGGATTTGTTCTTCAGGCTGGAAGTGCCGTCAGAATGAGCGACTGGGACCCGAGGGATCACAAGGCCAGGTTTAGGGAGTTTCTGCGAACTGGATGCCATGGTGGGGACTCGGGGCCATCGTGATGCGCTGGAGGTGGATAGGGCCGCAGTAGGCACTGGGCTGACAACAGGTCTGGGTGAGAGCGGCCATTCAAAAGTGGTGAGTGCTCCTCCAAGAGGTGGAGTGGTATATGGTGGAGTTGTTGTGCGGGAGGCACACTCAGAGACATTGGTGAAGCGGTTGCCTGAATCAAAGTGTTGGAGAGCAATTGCTGTGCTGCAGGCAGCCTGCACTACAACACTTGTTAGGGAGCGCATGTCGTTGCGCAGGCCGTTGACATCTGTGGCAACAGATGCATGCACCATGCGAAGCTCTTCAGTGGATGCTGGTCTGGTAAGTGCATGTTCACCAGCAAGAGAGGCATCAGCGCCACAGGAGATGGGGGCAAGGGCATCGCTATAGTCAGTCTTGTACACATGTAGTTCATCAAGCAGGTAGCGAACGAGCGTATCACGCTGAAAATAGATACATTGAGTGAAAAAAAGCCGTGTCAGTCAAGCATCAGTTGTGAGCACAGGAAACATACATGCTCGCCATCAGCCCATCCACCCCACCAATGAACTTTAGCAAGTGTCCACCGTTGACCTACTGGAGCAAACATGAACCAATATTGTGCACCTCCCCGACGAAAGCAGTGAGTTGAGAAGTTACCACGGATGCCAGCGCCAGTGGTAGACTCATTGATCCATTTTTGTACAGTATCGTGAGAGATTGGCTGTCCAGGATGCATAACACCATTTGCACTCATGGCAGGGAAGAGGAAGTCGTTTGGCTGGAGGGTGCGCCCATAATGAAACAATTCGAGCCACTTGATCCAAACCATCGTCCAAAAGAAAGTGTCGCAGGCCGGTGCATCAGGGCGTGGATATATCTTGTAGTGATTTGCTGGTAGGGTCATTTAGTCACGCGCTATCAGCTCCAATTTGATGCAAGCAACTCACATCTCAAATACGCCTCCCATTGGCCTTTGTCTACCTTCTTTTGCCATCCTTTCCAGTTCACGAGAAAGATCTCAAAGTGTGACGCGCATTTACTCAGTGTTAGTGTCTCATTTGCAAGGTACATCTTGAGCACACCATCCAAAACAGTAGTATCAAGTGAGATGTCCTTTTGTTGCAATTTGACGAGCTCAAAACACCTGCAGATATAGCAAGTCAGATTGTGCATGTACCACAAATGAGCAGGACCGCACCTTGTCCATAATGTCCATCCGTTTGACGCGAATGTGATTTGCTCGAGATGGCGGGTGAGTTTCATTCTCATTTCTAAGTCTAGACAAATATCTGAAGGTTGAGCGCCATTCATTACCTTTTGAATCATCTGCAGCGCAATATCCAGTGGACATGCAGCCTGGTGCCATCAGAATGCCCGGTCCATGTAGTCCTTTGTCATCGCCATCGAGTGAGTCTGATCTCCACCCTCCGCACTTGCCTTATGCTTGATGGACGACAGCACATCATAGATGTCTGTGGAATCGGTGGGGTTTCCTTCCCAATGCTGTTTCGCCTCGTTGAAGTGCCATTTGCCGTGATAGGTGTCACCATCTCTATTAAACGTAGGTCAGTGCTTGTGTGCTCATGATCATGTATGACAATACTCACGATAACTCCCACATCTTCTTGAATGCTGAACGGATGCTCTCGACTGTAGTTTTGCTGAGATTCTCGTGGAATCCTTTCAGGGACATGTAGAGTGCCAGCACTTTGTTGGAGCATCTGTTCGGTATGGTCTCAAATGCATCTTTGAATGCAGGGTCCTCATACACAGTCATTGTTGGCATGTATTTTGGCAGTGTTAGTGGCTGCCTATGAACACAGTGCTGCTTACCTTGCATAAGGCACACAGACAGGCACCCTCCCATACACCGCCATACATCTTCTCAATAATTGCATCATCCTCCCAGCCCAAATGCTGACGGCAAAAGTCTGCGAGACTTGCGAGATCTGGTTGGTGGAATGAGACGTCCCAGGGCAGTGCCACTGTACCATTCCTAGTGGCCGAAAAAGACGTGAAAGCGTGGACATACTTGCTGACTACTGCATGCTGAGGGAAACTATGAGGAATGCGGTCTGCAACCACCTTGTACCTGCACTCAAGGAAATTGTAAGGATCAGTAGAAAGCAGGGTATGCAGATCCTCAACAAGCTCCTCAGCCCGCTCAGAGAATTCATCCAGCGTCATCGACAGGAATGCATTGAGCATCATCTGGCCGATTTTACTGTGCAGCGCCACCTTATGCACAATTTCGATACCACAGCCAGGAACACTGCGATCATAATCACCGCCTGCGAGCAGGGCAATTAGCAGCCAGTCTCCTCGCGTTAATGAGCAGCCGTGTTCAAGGCCATCTTCCGTGAACACCTGGACATTGAGATAGTCCTTGTCATTTTTGCACTACCCGGGAATCAACGGCAGTACATCAACAGGAAAATGGCAGCATACCTTCTAATAATGCACAGAGCTCCGAAGATCAAGATATCACTGTCCTCGGTCATCACAGCATCAATGACACTGTGGACATTCATGGCAGCCGGCTCCGCTTCAGCTTCACTTGGGGCCTGGTATAGCACTGGTGAGATGGCAATATCATAAGCAGAGAGAACATACTTGAGTCCAGTCAAAGCCAAACAACTCCAGCATGCACTGGAAGTCACAAGTGAGCCAGTGGGGGCTGCTTCTAACCTTGCGACCTTTGTCTGGCAAGCGCTCGAGGCCATCAAAGACAAAGACTGCATGTAGCGGCAGCTTCAGCAGTGTCCACAGTCGAAAGAACAATGTCCACAGCTCTGGCGATTTTCCAGCTCCTGCATGGTTGACTCGAAAGACAGCGCAGACGCTGTGCATCCACAGGCTAACAGCATGAGGGAGTTCAACTAACATACAAAAGAAGAGAAGCATCATACCTAGCATCAATCCCAATTGTGAATAATCGGAGCTTGCAGTTGCCTTCGACACCTTCAGTCTTCAGCTCTGACACAGTGAGTTCCTTGAGAGTTCTGTTTTCAGCAGATAAAGTAACTCGCTGTAATGAACGTCAGGACCCTCAGCCAAAAGCAAGAAAATTGCAGCTCACCTCCCATAGTCCATGGATTCCCATGATGAGTCGTGATGGTAGTAGACAATGACAAAAGTCGGGCTTGAAAGGGGGTGAATAGAAAGGGGTAGGTTCTGATGTCACCTGACCACCAGCGATCTAAAATCAGACATGAGTTAACGATATGAAGAATCCACTGACAAGAGCAGCATAGATGGTGTTTGCAAGCGAGAATTTGGCAAGGTCCTTTGTAATGTTGTTCTCCATTTTGTATGCCCGGAATCCAGCAGACTTCTTCAATGCATTCTTGCCCGCAATGACATTGCCAGTAGCATCAGCAAAGTTGGGGATGTCACGACCAATTTAATTGAAGGACATGGCCAAGTTCCTGCCAAGTACACACAACAGTTGCATTTTGGACTTGTCACAGATGGCCATGATGGGAGAGTCAGATTTGACAGGCTTCTCAGTGTCAGCAATGGCACAACGGGTGGCCTTGGACATGGAAGAATGGATACCACTGCAGAAGTGGAGATACCTCTGAAAGGACCTACAGAGGAGGTACACTGCACGGTATGAAGCGATGATGTTGGTCCAGCACCTAAAGACCTGGTCAGCGACATGGTATGAAACCATGATGTCGGTCCAGCACCTGGAGGACTGGTCAGCAACACGGTATGAAGCAATGATGTCGGTCCAACACCTGGAGAACTGGTTAGCAACACGATATAAAGTCATGATGTCGGTGAGGGAAACACAACAAGAAGAGAACTCTGTAAAGTACTCTCCAAATGTTGGGTCAAATTGCTATGCCTAGCTGCTATTCGACCCTAAAGGATTTCTGTACTAGACTCAGAGCTCAGAGAGTAGAATTATCATCAAGCAAAAGACTGTGATTCAGACTGGTACTGACACTGGTAAAAGGGAGACATGATTATGTAAGCAGTAAAAATGCGAACATAAACTAAGGAAAGTGGGTAAGTGAAGGTAAGTAAAAAGGGGGAATATCAGCCCAGGGAACACTATATTGTCACATCGGTCCAACACCTGGAGAACCGGTCAGCGACACAGTATGAAACCATGATGTCAGTTCAACACCTGGAGAATTGGTCAGCAACACAGTCGATGGGTGGCCTTGGACACGGAAGAATGGATACCACTGCACGGTGTGACAATCATACCAGCGCTAGGTGCGTATGAGTGTCATAGGCACAATTTGCCTTACCTTGAGGAAAAGAGTAAAGCGCTAGTCACCAGCGCTATTCAGCTCCCAAGCTATCCGCTTTGGAACCGCTTTTCTCCCATAGCGCGCTGTCTGGCCCGACGCCTAGGTATTCCGTCCTCCCATGTCCTGCCTATGTCCACCTACCTCCGCTGGTGCGTTATTTTTCATTAAATGTTGCTACTCATCAGTTGCAGGTCTTATTACATGCATCCTCATGTCCCGCTGCGCTGCATGTCTTATTACCTGTCGCTACATCGTGCCTCCATCAGTGTCGCTACTATTCTCACCTACACATTCCCGAACTTTTACGCAGTATGATAAAATGACCCGTCGCACATACAGTACAGTACTTCCCTTCCCCGGACCTTTGCTGGTATCGAAGTCACTTTAGTTGCTATATCCTAGTTTTTAGTGCAATCGATTCCGCTCTTGCCAATCTCTCTGATCGCGTGTCGCTTGACTTGCTTCGAGTGTGCGTCGCTAAAGTTCCTTCATAAGTCTGATCTTCGCAAACGTTGGGATTGCTGTCAGTAGTCGAGCTATAATCTAGTCACTATCAGGCATTCCACTTGCGCTATCATACCTTATCCCTCGCTTTCCCTTCTTTTGATTTCTTCTCACTGTCGCTAGTCGGATGTCGCATAGCGCTACTTACTTATACGCATGTTTCTCTGTCGGAACTCACTTGTCGCTAGTCGCTGATCACTACAGCGCTACTCATTGGTTTTTGGTCTTAGGTCGCTATAGGTTATCAGCCCTTCGCATCATCGCTACCCTTGTGTATTTGAAGGGAGTTGCTTCAATAGCAGTCCTCTTGGGTCGAATATTACACTTGCGCCTATTTGGATAAGTAGCGCTAGTTTCTAACCAGCCTAGTCGCTATTACTCTTTCACAACGGTATGAAGCGATGATGTCAGTCCAGCACCTGAAGAACTGGCCGGCAACATGGGATGAAACCATGATGTTGGTCCAACACCTAAGGAACTGGTCAGCAACACAGTATGAAACCATGATGTCGGTCCAGCACCTGAAGGACTGGTTGGCAACACGGCATGAAGCCATGATGTCGGTTCAGCACCTAAAGAACTGGCCAGCCACATAGCATGAAGCTATGATGGTGGTTCAGTACTCACCAATTAAACCCCAAACTGACCACCTAGGCTTACAATTTGAAAGTGCTGTGATCATCAATCTGGAAGAGTAAGAATCAGCATAAATAAATAAAAAATAAAAAAGTACCTTCTCCAGGAGAGGTGTTGATGTTGTTGGAGGTGTTCACCTGCGGTATTGTGCATGGCAGTGACTAAAGAGTTTGCACAGTGGAGGAAGGTAAAGTCACGTGATCAAACACATCTAAGCTGCCAATTATGGTAGCTGTGTAGGATGAGGAGGATGGAGAGGAGGGTAAGGACGTTACATGTAAAGTACTGTAAAGTGTGATTTTGAGTGGGTAAAGTGAGTAAAGCGCAGGAGAAGGAGAAATACACTGTAAATTTTGTAAATTTTGTAAATCTCAAACTTCTGGGCAGGCTCCCAGCTGTGTGCATATGCACCTGCCGACATTGTAATTTTTTTTTGCTTCCGCAGTTAGGTGCCTGGCGGATGACTTAAATTAATGTCATTACCTTTATCATACATTAATGGCACGATACCTGGGCAGTCTGCTTGGTCTGCCGGACTTGAATGGTGATTTGACTCAGTGATTTGCATTGATACAAGAGAAAAAACAATTTGATGCTTCCAATTTTCTGATTAATCAAACACTATGTACTTCGGTCCTGGCTCGTCATTGGTGGAAACACACGTCGGCGTGAGCAACTCACGTTCCAAACCCTAAGTTAGGTGCATGCGGTAGGAACAATGTGGATATTCCCAACCGTGTGTCAGCACAATGGGCGAACTCCAACCGCCGTATGTCACGTGACATCAGATTCCCTTTTTTTTGTTTTTCAGAGCGAATCTCAGACGAACCCCCTTTACAGAATTTACATTAGCTAATAGTAAATTTCTCCAGATATCCTGACTTATCCTGAGAGATTTACCCTTGGCGGTCAGCCAAAATGCCACGCAAGGTCATGTGACCTTGATCCTTTACCGTTTTGGGCCTGGGGTCACTCGGGCGTGCATTTGGGTTCTTCCGTGCTTAAGGTCCAACAGTTTTAAAGAGAGAGCTAAGCTTAAAAGAAGGGCAGCGAGAGAAATTTAAAGAGAGAGAGAGCTTAAAGAGGCGGCGAAGAAGGGAAGGCGAGTTGTGAAAGAGGTAAAATGGATGACATTACGAGCAAGAGTGGGTAGATAGGGCTTAGGCTAGGCGGGTAGGCTAGGCTAGGCGGGTCTGGTAAATTCTATCTAAGGGGCAAGAGATTATTAGAGACGATTGTATTTTGTTGAAGTGAGTGTCCGTGGAGTAGTCTGAGTGCGAAGTGGGAAGTGCGAGTGTGTGAGTGCGAGTGAGAGAGAGAAGGTGAGTGTGAGTGTGAGTGTGAGAAAGAAGGAAGAAGAGGGAGTGCTGTGTATGCGAGAATATGCGAGAATAGAGGTGAAGAAGGGACTTGGAAAAGAGAAATGGCCAGCGCCGCTGGACTGTGCTGGCGCTTACTTTTGGGGGAGGAGTTCCCCATGCATTTTCCTGGCATGGTTGATCGCGTGTAGGAGGCCCATATGGCCTTCATTGGCCTCTGGATAGGCAGCCAGGAACAAGGATTGATTGCCATTGTATCTGTGGCGTCTGTTGTGAATGGCGTGAATGGTTGGGGAGGTGAGATGCTCACCGGTCAAGGAATTCCAGTGCAATCACAGCGCGCTGCTTATACTTGGAGGCAAAGAGGGCCTTGTTCTTGCCCAGTCTCGAAGGGGGAGGAGCAAGCCATGCGCGGGATCACCCTCCAACCAGTGCTGGACAATCTGCCTCCAGGATTCCTTCCTGGGCGGGTAGTTCCCATCAGCACGCTGTGCTGGGACAGCAGGGATCACAAGACCCTGTTCGGGGAGTTGGCGGACACTGTCAGTGCCGCTATTTGTGATCTGGCTGAGTGCTTGGATTGGGGCACTGGAGGGAACAGATGTGGTGACCAGCTGACTATGGTCAGCTGGTCTGACAGATGGTGGCGAAGGCATTGCACTGTGGAAGGAAGTAAGGGACAGGTGTGGCTGCGCTGATGGTTGTGGGATGGTGAAGCTGCCTGGGAGGTAGAACATTGAATATGGAGTCAGGGAGAGAGGGTGCGACACTCACCAGCGCTGCCAGTGTGAACCATTGCACTTTCACCATGAGTAAGGGCAGTTGCGAGATGGCAGACATCACTCTGAAGCCCTGCAACATCAACCGTGATTGAATCCTGCATCAACAGCAGGTCTTGTGTGCATGCCGGCTTCGTAAGGGTGTGTTCACTGATTAGTGATCCATCAACTTCACGCTGAGTGGGGCACAAGGTGTCACTGTGCTCACTCTCATATGAGTGCAGCTTGTCGAGTAAGTAGCGGATCAGCGTGTCATGCTGAATTCAATGAGCATTTGCTGTGCAGATAGAATGAGGCACTCACATTCTCGTTCTCTGCCCAAGATCCCCACCACCGAACCCTTGCTAATGTCCAGTGCTGGCCAATGGGCGCAAACATCCAGCGCCACTGTGCGCCACCACATCTGTAAGTGTGAGTGGTAAAGCTGTTGCCAGGTCCATGAGGTATTCCAGCTGCTGTTGTCGCTTCGTTGATCCATCCTTGTACTGCATCATGTGAGATGTGCTCATGAGGCTGCACAATGCCGTTTGTGCTCATGGTGGGGAAGACGTAATCCTCAGGGTCGAGCGGTCGGCCATAGTGAATGAACTCAAGGAATATAAGCCATAGGAGGAGCCAGAAAAAACAGTCACAGGATGGCATGTTGGGCTGTGGGTACAGGTTGTAGTGGTTGCCTGGCAAGTGTGTCTGACAGTGAGTGACAGGGAGCTGGGTGTTAAATGCACTCACAGTGCAGATTAGATACACCCTTGTCTACCTTTCGTTGCCAGCCTTTGCGGTTTGACAGGAAGACCTTGAAATGGGCATGGAGGTCCTTTGCTGACAGAGTTTCACCATTAAGGTACTTATTGATCACTGCGGCAACTTCTGAATGATCAATGGTGAGGTCTTTCCTTTTTAGCTTTATCAACTCAAAGCACCTTTGTGTCGTGACTGATCCAAATGTCTGAGCCAGTGTGCTGCTTTAAACTAACTTTCACAATCAGGCTCACCTCATCCAAAGGTTCCAGGCCATGGTGCTAAATGCCATGTTCATCAAAATCTTTGTGTACAGTGTCCAGGATTCCAGGGTGAGGTTTTTCTCCGCAAATTTGGAGTCACAGCCAGTGATGATCACTCTGACGAGACTGATGTAGGTCAGTTGTGGGCAGACTGTGTCAGTCCATGCAAGGATCCGGTCCATGTAGCTCTTGGACATTGCAACCGAGTGTGTTCTCTCCCCTCCGTCACTGTTGGTTTTGTGCCTGACAGACTTGATTATATCTTGCACCTCTGCCGAACATACGGGATTGCCTTCCCAGCGCTGGTGGGCATCATTGTAATGCCACTTGCCACAGAAGGTGTCTCCATCCCTGTAAGTGAGATGGTAGTGCCGAGAGTGAGCATTAGCAACTGGTTGTGAGGAATGGACTTACACTTCTTCCCAGAGCTTCTTGAATGCTGCTGAGAGGCCCTCGCATGGACTCATCCTGCAGTCCTCATGAAAGCATTTGTATGAAATCAAGAGTGCAAGTGCCTTATCTGAGTGCCTGTTAGGCGTCTTTTCAAGTGCTTCCCTAAATGCTGGGTCCTCGTAAGCGTCACCGACTGCAACCATGAGTGATTCCAATGACTCCCTGTCCTGCTCTTTTGCCATGCTGCCGCTTGTATCTGGTGTATTGCTGAAGTGTGTCTTCAGCCATGTCTGCCCACATGCAACATATCTGTTGTAGCTTTTGCGTGTCACCTGTGCATGCTTGTGCTTGTGCTTCACCTGATCTTTGATCTGGGTGATGGCCAGCAAGGTGATATTACTTTCAACAGGCTGTGCTCCTTTCCTCTGCTTCCTGGGGCTGGCGTCTGCAATGGGAATGAGTACCTTGCTTGCCTTTCCCTTTGTCCTCGTCATTGTGAGCTAATAGGACCAGGTGGTTGCTTAAGTTAGGATGGACGTGGCACTCGCGCAATCGAGGAAGCAACAGGGGTAGTCTGGTCTGTTTACCAATACCAATATCAAATTGCGGTTGATCTCAATTTGTTGTCAGCACATCTGCACGAAGTTTGGACAGTGTATTTACAGCAGCAGCCTGGTACAAAAGTCAAAAAAGCGAAATCTACAAGTCCATAGTGAGATCTATGACTCCAGTCACCCCCTCTTCACCACTAGAGATACTGATAACAGATCCAGCACGGCTTTTGGTGCCTGTCGGCAAGTTCATGTGACTTGTGCGGCTCCCTTCTGCACTGGCTGCATCCTTTGGCCATAATAATTCAGACACCTGAGCATACTGCACAGACAGGCGAGGATGCCAGTCAGTCGGAGATATGGACCGTTGTGGTGTTCAAGCTCAGGCTAGCCTCGCAGAACCCCATTTCGCTATAGGAGTCAAGCAGCCTAGATATCCACATCGCATCCATACACCACTTCCTTGCAAAGTCTCAACTCACTCGACTCTCCTGTGTCGCGCCGGTCTATGTCCGACTCGGCCGATGCGGATCCATGGCCTCAGTCTCTCGCAGAAGAGCCAGGGTTGTCTTAACTGTCCCTTGCTTGTCAGATTGGCCATCACGCACCTCGGCCGACCATTCTGTCCCATCGGTACCAAATCCTCCCATGTCCTACCCATGTCCACCTATCTCCATTGGTGCATTTTAAGCTCATTTTACTGTTACTGAACAAACAGCAGGCATTATTACATGTATTCCCATGGCCGCAGCACTCGCGAGCCTTATTACATATTGACCCGAGTACCTTGTGTTTCACTACTACTCTCGCCTGTGCGATTCTGGACGTTCACGCAGTTAGATAAATAGGACTCAAGTTCGTATTATCCCTTACTTCCCTTCCTCGGACATACCTGGTACCGTTGTAGGAGTCACCTTAGTTAGTCCTTGATTGTGCAAA
Organism: Suillus subalutaceus; assembly: GCF_016647625.1. Taxonomy (NCBI): domain Eukaryota; kingdom Fungi; phylum Basidiomycota; class Agaricomycetes; order Boletales; family Suillaceae; genus Suillus; species Suillus subalutaceus. Next base: position 147,657 of record NW_024540297.1, read on the forward strand.
TTGATCCCCCTTGCTTTTTATCATCAGACATGCCTTGACCGCTCTAAGTGCACTCTATCTAAGGTTTCTTTACCTAGGCCTTGTGAGATCTGGACCGATACCGGTAGTCTTACATCGGCAACCCATACCTAGTCTTACCTCGTCATACCTAGTTATACCTGGACTCTCTTTACCTCGGCCTAGACTTACGTGCCGCTCATCGGCATCAGACTCCCCACCTCGCCTCGGTATCTTGCATCAGCATCTCGCATCGGTATCTCGTGCCGGGTGTACCATCGGTATCCCATATTGCGTTGGACATTTTCAGACTCGGACCTTCGGTCGGTCGGATATCTCGGGCCATAGAGCTTAGTTCTTCCTTTCTCTTCCCTCGCACTATTCGAAGGAAGTGCTTCAATAGCAGTCCCCTTGGGTCGAAGTACTGCACTCGCACCCATTTGGATTTAGTAAGTTAGTTGGTATATCTAGCTGATTACTATTTTCTTTCACCACACCGTGATTGGGACTGAACATGCTGTATCACTTGTCAGTTCAATGCTGCAAGTAACTTCACCACCACGATGGCACTCACTGACGGAGGCTTTTCATGGTCCAAGAAGTCGAGAACCTATTCAGGTGCAGTTCGTTTTAACACTCTGGTAGGAATATTGACCCCTCCATCGGCTTGAAACCAGGTTGCATGGTCGGGTGCCTGACTAGCGTTATGCACGCTTGAGAATCCACAAATGTCGCTGCATCCTGCTTGAAGGCCCTGGTTGATGGCCGTGATGAAAGATGGGGCAAGGATGGTGAGATTGTAGGCCGACACACCACCGTCAATCTCAAGTTGCCGGTTGATGCAGAAAGATGGCTTTGGTGGTGGCCCACAAAGTCCATTTGCAGGGAGCTATGCCTTCGGATGAGTGATGCAATCTGCAGCAAGGGAAGCCACCTCACCTGACAAAAAGCACGCAAGAATATAATGTGCCAAACCCTGCGCCGGAGGTAGCCATGTATTTTTTCGAACCCCCATCCTAGGCGTGACTTACAAAAGCTAGCGAGATGTATGAGGTTCGGCTGGATTGATGTAAAACAAGGGCCACAAGGCTCGTCACCATCAGATGAAGGGGTAGCGTGGTTCAGGTACACGTCGACTTTGATTTCACTACTGATCCTGGCAGCACTGTAAACAGCTCAGTTAGACAGTCAGAAAAAATCAAATCAAGGATCACAGCAACTCACGGTCGAATGACTCACTTGGCACCAAACATAAATGTTTTGCTGTCTTCAGTCAGTACAGCACAGATTTTGTTAGCTTTGGATAAGGAAGCAAGCTCCCGTTCAGCCTTGTGGTTGGCCTGCAGATGTGTGCACTCAGTCTGCCTCTACAGCATTTAGGAGGAGGAATTGATGCTCACCATTGACCAAGTAAACCCGAAGATCTGCAGCAGCTCTTGCAGACATGCTACAATCCAGGGTGGTGCTGTCCAAATTGCAGGATGGTCTACTCCACCGAACACAAAGTGGGCATGCAAAGGGGCACTGGCCAGGGCAACAAGTGCATACATCAATGTGCGGCGCAGCTCAGGGTTCTCACTGGACTGTACGAATCGAAGATATTGAGGGGTGCAGACTGAGTGGAGCCAGGAACTGGGGGAGTGGCAGGTCAGCGAGGTTTTGCGAGCTGTTTGGCCCTTTGTCTTACCCTGCATCGACTCCGATGACCATCATCGACAACCCATCTTTGTCTTGCACATGACCCTTGAATTCCTCAAGTGCGAATTTGGTGAGTGTCTCCCTTTTGGTGACAGGAGAAAGCAGCTGCACAGGTACTCTTGTTCAGACTGTTACAGTCAAGTACGCCCCTATTCATTTTCCTTTTCTTACATCATTGTATTACATCACGATCGCATCCTGCCATCGCTAGATGATCTATTCTTGTTATCTCTGACTCGCCTTATCTCTGACTCGTCTTACCGGCCCTAAAGTCGTTACTGTTCGCTATTTAAACTCATCCTGTACTATGTAGTTCTTTACTTTAATCTTACTAGGTTTTACCTGGAACTTCCTTCACTTAAGACCTCCAATCTTAAGTCGTATTGAACTTGATTCAAGTCAAGGACACTCTCCTTGCCTTGTCTTAGAACATCGAACTTCGGTATACGCCGAAGTCCTGAACCGACCTTGGCCGATTACTCTTATCGAGTAGCCAGACGTCAGAACCATCCTAGTTCGTAACACAGACCACAGTGGATGACATAGCACTAGGGCACACACCTTCCACAAATCAGCCATAGTACCTGTGGTTGTCGTCCTCGACAGTGATTGGGGTGGTGGTGGAGGTGGTTAATGGATAGGAGCGAGCATTGCTCCGAAAGTAAATTGTTAGGGGCTTGTACAGCCACCACGCACAACTGGCAATGTATGGTTTGTGCGGTGCGAGAGCAGAGTGAATAGTTTTGGATCCGTGTGGTTGGGTCGGTGTGGTTCATGGGGCGGTGAATAGTTTTGGATCTGTGTGGTTCGTGGGGTGGTGAATAGTGGTTGGGTCGGTGTGGTGGTGAATAGTTTTGGGTCGGTGTGGTTCGTGGGGTGGTGAATAGCGGTTTATGGGGTGGTGAATAGTGGTTCGTGGGGTGGTGAATAGTTTTGGGTCCGTGTGGTTCGTGGGGTGGTGAATAGTTTTGGGTCCGTGTGGTTCGTGGGGTGGTGAATAGTTTTGGATGCGTGTGGTTGGGTTCGTGTGGTTCGTGTGGTGTATGCTGAGAGCAGTTAGCAGTATACTTGTGGCAGCAGAGTAAACTGCACATACTTGGCAAGGGCAGGATGAATAGTTTTGGATCTGTGTGGTTTGTGTGGTGCAACCAGGGCCAAGCTTGTTGGGGCATGGGTTGGCCAGCACAAGGGTGCAGCGCGAGTTTGTCATACTGAGTCTGAGCATGTCCTGTACCGCCACTGAAGATGTATGATTTGCTACACACAACATACTGGTTGTGCCAAATGTAATGAGACCAACTAATGCATATAGTGGGATCAAACTGAGGCCAACAACAAGAGCGTCACGGAGTGCTTTGAGGTCTAGCCAGAGTGACCATGGTGGCTGTAAGGAGAGCAGCAGAGCGTGTGGTGCAGCATGGCAGGCTGCAACCTCAGAGGGAGGGTTAGAGTGCACATTGTCGTGCCTGTCAGTGTTAAGTCAGGTTTGGGTGAGCTAAGTCCAGTTAAGTCCAGTTTAAGTGACAGACTCACCAAACACTGGTAGTAGAACACGGTACACCTGTGGTAAATTTGTAAATTCATAAATTCGTAAATCTGTAAATTTCAGGGCGCTGACCTGCCGCAGGTGCTAGTCAGAACTGTGAATTTCAGCCGAAGTAAATTGGTCTAGAAGTGACACATTCACGGTGCACGCAATATGAGTTAAAGCCCATCACACACTGGATTCAAAAGACCGTTCAGTTTCTGTATAGACTTGGACTGACCATCATGTCCCATGCTGCTAATGCAAACTCACAGTGAGAGCATGACAGAGTTTAGAAACTGACTGCTGTACATACCATACCCATAATTAATACATATTGATTGCTCTGAGTTGTTGGAGCCCATACGAAGTGGCAAGCAAACAATCTCGGAACCACAATGGGGAAGCAAAGAAGGGGCGGGCAGGTGCGCTTAGTCAGCCATGGCGGTGTAGAGACTAGTGTTTCTGTGGGCTCATATGGGCTCATATTACGAATTCTGATGACTGGCCTTTACTGCACAACTCGCACCATCATCCACTATGACTTCCACCATCATGCGCACCACTTCCCGCAAAATGCGCCATAGGCGCGACACTTTCCCGCACAATGCGCAGTATTCCCGCGTGCGCGCCTTGCGCGCTTTCTCGCGCTTAAGCGCCCTGCGTCGCACAGCATCCAGGAGCATCCATCCATCGTCCAACCAGTCCCTCGGTATGTCCCTTTTCTTTATCTGACCATATTTAGCATATTACACTTCCTATTTCGTTATGGACCCTTACTTTACATCACTTTACATCACTTACATACTTAGAGCGCTCCCTATTCGGCTCCGAGCCCTGGGAGAGCGCTTAGGTAGAACTTACATACTCTCATGTTCGTTTTACACCAACTTTACCACCTTAGCTTCCTACCACCACCTTCCTACCACTCAGTATCTATCACCAGTTAGCTCCATGCAATGCATGTGTCCATCATTGTTTTGAGGCCCTAGCATCAGTCTATAGCTAGTGGCACTATCAGTATCCGTCTAGATCCGCGCTTTCCCTCTTATCAGTCTCAGTATATATCTTTTACACCTGTGCACTGCTTGCACTACCTTCCCACGCTCCGCGCACTTTCGCACTTCGCTTTCCCGTGCGCGCTTTCTCGCGCTTTCACCGCCATTCACCAGGGTTGTTCAGCATCATTCCGTGGATCCTTGCTTTCCTTGCTTCCCCTTTAGGGTCGAACGTTCTTGCATTCTGCGAGTATAGCAGCTAGGCAGAGCCAAGACTCACTTATACTGGCTGAGCACTTTTCTTATATGTGCCTGCCAGGTTGTGATACCCACAGCGGGCCTGAGGTTGTACGTTCCATTGAACCCGCAAGAATCCCCTTTACAGAATCTACCCTTCACCAGACTTTGATGCAAAATATTTACTGGCGAGAATGTGTGAGAATTTGAAAATCCGACGAAATTCAGTTGGCGAAAATGTGTAACTCATATCTCCTGATAATCTATGGTTAACTACTTGTTCGAGATTTGGCGAATTAATCACAGGCGCTGCAGTCAATGTTAATGTGTGTGTGCTGCGCAGCGCTTACGCACTGCAACATCAACAATCTCCGAGACTGCACATCATCACTCAGCTCATCCTCCTCCAGGTGCCCAGGCTGTCATATGTGTGGTGCTCTTGTGAGAGCTACAGATGTCAAGATAATCCTGATGCAAGTGGCCAGAAACTACAGGCCGTTCAGACAGCTGCAAGACATCATGACGCTGATCAGCAGCTCCGCGATGCTCATGCCGCTGAACCAGTTGATAATGTCGCTTCTGGGCATGACCTACCTGTGCATGAGCCCTTTGGAGCCGACGAACCATTCGCGCATAGTGATGATGATGGGGAAGTGAACTTAAACCCTCCTGAGCCGCTAGACAACCTCTTCGAGACGTGGAATGAACCCCCCAATATTCAAGGCACAGATGACTTCAGCACTGATGAAGATGAAGAAATCTTTCAGCGACTTGGACAGTCCAACACACCAGAGGATAATGTGGAGGATCCTGTTGTTCCTGATGATGATCCTGGCGCTGGTCCCGAGGATGGTGATGGTGTCCCCGTGAGGATGAGGCTGTTGCCGCTATTGAGCTTTTTGTATCACAGGGCACCCAGTTTGATTTCTCAGATGTCCAAGAAGCAGTGGATATACATGCTGACCCTCTGTCATGCATGGACGACCACCCTGCAGTCCACAATGCATACATACGTGCATTTATATCTGCAGCTTTCTATAATGCTACTCAAGCAGCAGTATATCACGATCTTGAAGGAAAGGAGCGCTGTGGTGAAAGAAATAGTAGTCAGCTAGATATACCAACTAACTTACTAAATCCTAATGGGTGCAAGTGCAGTACTTCGACCCAAGGGGACTGCTATTGAACCACTTCCTTCTAATAGTGCGAGGGAAGAGAAAGGAAGAACTAAGCTCTAGGCCCGAGATATCCGACCGACCAAAGGTCCGAGTCCGAGAATGTCCGACGCGATATGGGATACTGATGGTACACCCGACGCAAGATACCAATGCGAGATACCAATGCGAGGTGGGGAGTCTGATGCCGATGAGCGGTATGTAAGTCTAGGCCGAGGTAAAGAGAGTCCAGGTATAACTAGGTATGACGAGGTAAGACTAGGTATGGGTTGCCGATGTAAGACTACCGGTATCGGTCCAGATCTCACAAGGCCTAGGTAAAGAAACCTTAGATAGAGTGCACTTAGAGCGGTCAAGGCATGTCTGATGATAAAAAGCAAGGGGGATCAATTTGCACAATCAAGGACTAACTAAGGTGACTCCTACAACGGTACCAGGTATGTCCGAGGAAGGGAAGTAAGGGATAATACGAACTTGAGTCCTATTTATCTAACTGCGTGAACGTCCAGAATCGCACAGGCGAGAGTAGTAGTGAAACACAAGGTACTCGGGTCAATATGTAATAAGGCTCGCGAGTGCTGCGGCCATGGGAATACATGTAATAATGCCTGCTGTTTGTTCAGTAACAGTAAAATGAGCTTAAAATGCACCAATGGAGATAGGTGGACATGGGTAGGACATGGGAGGATTTGGTACCGATGGGACAGAATGGTCGGCCGAGGTGCGTGATGGCCAATCTGACGAGCAAGGGACAGTTAAGACAACCCTGGCTCTTCTGCGAGAGACTGAGGCCATGGATCCGCATCGGCCGAGTTGGACATAGACCGGCGCGACACTAGGATGAGTTGAGTGAGTTGAGACTTTGCAAGGAAGTGGTGTATGGATGCGATGTGGATATCTAGGCTGCTTGACTCCTATAGCGAAATGGGGTTCTGCGAGGCTAGCCCGAGCTTGAACACCACAGCGCCTTCTGCGCACCGCTCAACAGGCCAACCCTGATATTGAGTATCCGGGGCTCGATAACTTTGCCCACACGCTCCCTACCCTCCTCAGACGACTTGGTCTATCAACAGATCAATTTATTGTCTATTTTTTCATATGCAATATCTGTTGGAAGTTACACCATCCATCAGAGCTTTCTGAGCTACTTTCCCCTGATTGCACTGTCGCTGATTGTGACGGATTCGTTGTACACCTCGAAACGACTTGCTGATGGCACCCTCAAATGAACTCCAACAAAAACCATCCCATATGTACCTCTCGAACGGGCTCTACAGCAATTTCTTCTATGACCAGGCAAATGGGACCAATTCCAGCACTGGTGTGGCCCTGAAGACCAGCCAGGTTGTGTCCCTCCCATTCCTGGTCGTGGATATGATTCATTTCCTGACCCATCTAAGCCAATGAGGGACATCTATGATGGATATGGCTGGCGTATGATCGAAGCGGGGCTAGAGCATTGAAGAGGTGGGCGCTGGGAAATAGAGGATGTAGACGTGCATGAACTTCATCAACGCTTCGTTTTGCTACCTTGTGGACTGGTCTGGCAGATCAATATTGACTGGTATGTCTTTCATGTCTTTCACCCTCGCCAATTTGACACTTACACTAGGTGCTCATTGTTACAGGTTTCAAGCAGTTGAAGGAAAATTAGGCTATCATTCTACAGGCGTGTTTTATGCTGTTATCTGCAACAATCCACGCTCTATTCATTATCTCCCAGAAGAAACAATACTCGTTATGGTTATGCCAGGACCCGACGAGCTGTCGTTAGAGGAGATGAACTATCTTTTGGAACCATTTGTGGAGAGTATGCTTCGTTTGGAAAAGGGTACGTTGTCTATAATATTTGTAGCTGTTTTCAATTGACGTCCTACAGGAGTAGAATTCACTGTTCATGGTCACGACGACCCAGAGGTTTCACACTCTCATCTGTACTGCAATGTATCCGATCTCCCGTCAAGTCGCAAAGTGACCGGCCTCCAAGGTCATAGTTCGAAATTCTTCATGTGTCCAACTTGTAAAACACCTTCCTTCTCGCTTGCTCACCCAAGTTGTTTTGATCCGTCAAGTACATATCTCACTGTGATACACTGCTCAATCACACTAACATTTGCTCACATAGAATTCAAGGACCAAGATGACTGGAGGTGGTCTGGTGAAGCATCTTAACAAGATCATCCTCATCAAGTCTGGTTTACTTAACAGAACAAGACTTGTCAAGCCAATGGACCGACTTGAGTCCTTTTTTTCAGGGCTCATTTGGCCAGTCGAAGCAAATTGCCTACCGCCTTCAGTCAGTGTGTTATTTGTTTTTCATTGTCCGCATCATAATCTGGTTCATAGCTTTCAACTGGCAAGGGATCACCAAAAGCAGACCAGTCCTTTTTGTCGCTTTGTATGATGCGTGGGCAGTTGACGGCGAGATTCCAGATCACGATGCACCTCCCTCGGCGTCTAATACCAAAAACTTCACTGCCCAAGCCACAATGCAGAAAACTCTACACTCGCGGCTTTTGGAACATCTGCTTGCTCGCAATACACATCCCTCTGACGCTAAAACTGAATGTGTTAACTCTGCCAAGATGGACCGTAATTTACGTCGACATTATGCTGTAATTCTTGAGTTCTCTGCCACAGTGCGCATCCTATCATCTCAATCTATCAGTCCAAACGATGTTCGCAGAGGATGTGTAGCTTTATCTCATGCTACACAGAGCTGGGCTCGCATGGGATGTCACCTGACACCGTACTTCCATTTTGTTAATCACTTTGAACGGCAGATGTATGAATTCAGGCCCTGTTATGCGACGTGGGCTTTTGCATTCGAGCGACATAATGGGAGGCTTGCAAAGATCAATCACAACCAGCATAAAGGAGGAGAACTTGAAGCTACACTGATGCGATGGTGGTGGAGCATAACATTTAATTATGAACTGGTATGTTTCCTTGCACGTTCATTTTAAAACTAACTTTATATGTCTACTATTAGATCCTTCATATAGAAGCTCTTCCTAACTGAACTGAGGACGACGAAGACTCCCTGCATCTTCTTCGGACATCCCTGAAGGCACAAGAGAAAGCCAATGTCATGCAAGGTCTGTCATATACCTCTCTTGACGTGCAGTTGTCAATGACATCCTATTGCGGTCTCGGACACTCATAGATCAATTGACTTTTGCAAAGCACCCTAAGAAGCTCAATCTGTTGGCGATCAGTGATGACTTGTATCAAGTCACATACGAGTACCTGCGCAATGAGTGGAGGGCAATTGTCCATCTCAAATGTCTACCAGCATTATGGGAGACAGCGAGAACTTTATGGGCGATGTCAGATCATACTCTCACTTGTGGCTGCAGAGACTTCGCTATGGTTCTGCCACCGCTCACTGAGGGAAGTCTGCCCGCTATGCATATATTAATGGACGTCAACCTGCGGAGATCCAGTACCTACTGCAAGTCACTCACAACAGACGCAATGCTGATGCAGCACCCCCCGTTGCAGATCTTGCCATTGTATGGCACTTTATTTCAGATGACAACATACCTGAGTTTCCATGGGCGCTTTGGTGAGCACATTCCAATTGTGTCTTACCATACTTACTATGTTTCAAGGGCGATAGATTTAGGTGTTGCTGCATGGTACGCAGACCAGCTTGGTGATTTGAAGGTGATTCCTATCAACGCTTTGACGGGACACTTCATCCTTGCTCCCATTGAGGTACATGACCAAATGCTTTGGATCACAGTGGTGTATGATCATGTACGTCTCTCATTTTATCATCCAATCAATTCACACTAACAGTTTAGAACACTAGGGCAACCCAGAAGCAGATGTGGACATTGACGATGACTGAACCATTACCGATATAACATTTTCTTGGAATGATACAGCTTGATTGCATGAGAAGTCTCTCATAGGTTACTAGGCATTGTACAAGTCCTCATCATCCTCATCAGCTAGTAACTCTCTTTCATCATCTGCTAATTTTTCATCATTCAAACCTTGTGATATGGCTTGGGCTTGTTCAGGTGCGCCTATGATAACTTCATTTTGATATGATCAACTCATCAATTTATGTGCAGGCAATGCTATGATAATAGCAACATACCGATGCTTCCATCGTACCTCAATGGGTCTTGGGGGTGCATATGCAGCCACTCAGGATTGATCGCACCAAGGGGTATCTTCGAACCTGTCTTGACATATGGCAAATCTCGATCACGTGGATCACCAATGATGCGTGGATGACGATGGCTGAATTTTTGTCCTTGAGTGCGAGGCCATTGAGGTGATCCATGGCTCGATTGAACTGATCTGATTCAGCTATGTGCTCGTCACATACTTGTGGAGTATGCACCAACAACGACCGGTAATTTTCACGGTGCGTAATCCATGGTTCCTTAGATGGCGCTTTTCGCTTACCCTTGGCCTTTGCAAGTGGCTTCTTGCGAACATCCTTTTCCTCATCTGTGTCTGGGTCGATTCCTCCATGTTCATCCTCTGATGGCATGCTCTCATCGGTGCTCTGATACACTAACTGGAATGCATAATCCCATGCAGTGGACATGAGACTTGATGCAGGTCGCACGTGGTTATGCTCCTCCAATTTCTGCAAGAAAGTCAGACAATGTATGTGAAGCTTATGAGAACCTTACAGCTCATTTGTGTGCTTCACGTCGCGCTACCCATGAGTCAACCTTTCATTTTACTTTTCCTGTTGTTAATGAGATTTTGTTTGCACTGCGGTACTCTGCTGCATGATACTTGAAGTTTTCGTGGAGGCGCTTGAGGATGTCTTCATCCGTTTTTGAAGTGAGGAGCTCCTGGGAAACGATTGGGCGACATGATCTGATATTTTGCTTGATATACTGTATAAGGTGAGTGTGCCACGATGCGTTTTCGCTCCAGTCTTTGCTAAAGTCGGGCCGAACTTCGTCCCCTTTGATTTGTATGCCATTGTTGTGCGGATGGTAGGCCTTTATTGCTGATGGTTTTGTAACACCGATGCCTTTCAAGAACCATTTGCGGACTCCCGTCTGTCTACAATGTAAGTGAATGCTGTTTAACCCTCACTCGATCACTCACATTCCAGATATTATCCTTTGAATTGTCGCTAACTGCCTGTGCTGCCTTGGATTTGGATGGCTCACTACTTCCTTGAAGCAATTTGGTAATCACGTCAACATTTGAAGAGACAGAATCGAGCAATGTGCATGTTTTTTCGATGTCTTCACCGAGCTGATTGTGTCCATTGTGTAGTGTTCGAAGCTCCAGACGAAGCATATCTATCTCACGAGCTTGTTCATCTATGATGTCAGTAGCTTCGTCCTGCTTCTCCTTCAGGGCCTTTATTTCATTCTCCAGGCGCATGATTGTGTCCGTAAGCCACTTTGGGATGACAGCTCGTGTGCCAGTGGTCGGTTTGGTGAGACTCGGAGTTCCTGTGCCCTCTCTATTGGTTGCTGATACACGTGAAGCTACAGATGACGAATGCGAGCCATCTGGAGTCGTGAAAGCTGTAGACAATGTGAGTGATGAACTCGTTAGTGTTGGTGAAATTGAATTGGTGTTTTGTGGTGTAGCAGATCGCTCTCGGGTGCTCGACAACATGTTGAAGGGATTGGTGCTGGTCGGACGTGTAGACAAGGTATCAAACAGACTCTTGATGATTGCAGCACTCGCTAACGTGAATGGGATTGATTGATTCGTAGCGGGAGGCGGCATTCTCTCGGTGTCTGGGTCGTAGCCTTGTATCAGTGACAGCGTGTCTAGCTCGTGTGGTGCCTGAAGTGCAGGATCGATGGGTACGTCTGCAGGTCCAGATGAACAATTGTTTACTTCTGACAGCTTTGCCTCCATCGCATCAGGACGCATATATGCATCATAACGCTGGTCCTGTGGCAACATAGCGTCAAATGACTGCGGCGGATGGGGTGGGATGGACTCCGGAGGAACTAGGTGAGCTACTGGCGCCGTCTTATGACCAACCGGAGGTGCTGACACGGATTCAAGTGCTGAAAACGGGTTTTTGAACCCACCTGTGGTCTGTGACTGCTTCCTACCACGTTTGGAGGTTGTCGACACATCCCCAGCTCCGTCATCCAGCTTCCTCTTCTGTACAGCCTTGTCCCCAGCCCCTTGGCTCTCTTCTGGGCTCGTTTCCTGGCCCAGCGCACTGTGTGAGGCAACCCGGGGCTTCCGAGGAGGCATAGTATCGGAGATTGTTGTGTTGCTATCCAGGGGTTGAATCGCACGTCAAAATAGCTTCAGTGGACTTGTCTGGACAGTCAGGAGCTTGCTCAGCAGTACAGGTTTTCCACAGAGGGCTCTGATCGTTGCAGAAGGAGGAAGGAGGCGCGTCGCAGGGGAATATGCTGTATTAGGCTACATACGGACAATTATTTGACAGGTGAATAGTTAGGGAGAATCTCAATTTTTTGCCGTTGAAAAGTGTCAGATAAGGGCTTATTCCGACGATTTTTGGCTCCTCAAGATATTGGTGATTATTTGCCCGAATATCGTCGGATATTTGCTCTTTCCGACGATAATCCACCGTTGGTACATTTGCGTCCAAGTCTGGTGCTTGGCAAGGTGAAATTCGTCACTTAAACTGACTTAAGTTATTTGGTGTTCTGATTCCTGAACAGCGTTCTCCTAAACCATCGCATCACTAAGTAGTACTGGCACGCCGCCCCAACTTCCTGCACACATTTGCGCCAAGTGACTCAGTGCAATATATCTTGAGGTTGAGCGTTAGACTGCCATTCCTGTTTTCATTTTTATTAGTGTAAGTAAATGTCATGCTATCAATTGGCTCGAGCAGGGGTTGTTAATTCCAAATGCAAGCGCCATTGTCCCACCATGCAGATGTATCTCATTTGAGAACTATACCGAGTAGGGCCTTGTAACGCCTGGTGGACGAAGAATACCGGGAGCATCAATAGTAGGGAGTTGGTAGTTGAACGATGGTGTTATCGCGGGAAACGCTAGCGAGGAGAGCAAAGTCAGAGTCAGTGATAGCGGGACACCTTCCATGGGTGCACGAAGAGGTACGATTTCTCGCCGTTATGTGACGAGTCATCCTTTGTGTTTCAGGCATTCCCTGTCCTCGCTTCTTCGAGTCCCGGCGGCCCAATCACCAAAGTTCAAACACGCTGCTCGAACATTCAACCATACTCATGCACGAGTATTGGACGAGATTCAACCAATCCTGCACCAACTAATCCGCAGGCCACCTGACCACCAACCAACCAAAATACTTCTTTTTCTGACTTTTCTAATGGCGTTGCTTGGGCATTGCCAACAGTTGAAATTCAGCTGACAGGCGCTCATCAAGAACATGATAATCAATCTTTCATGACACGATTTGAAGGCTTTAGGGCCGCCTTCCTGTGACGACGCCGCAAATTGGGTATGGTGTGTCTTGTATCAGATTCTGCACTTACCATTTATTGACATCCTTAACATGATGATATGATAGGCCAATGTCCGACTCGGATGTGGTCGGAGAAGGTGTGCATATGCTTACATTTCTTAGGACGCAGATTATTTATTGAATGGGTTATACAGGTGAGTGATCTGTCTACTTCTCCCTTGTTTTATATATTCAACATTTCTGTCATGCCGATATACTAAGCTCCCTGTATCTTTACAGTATATCTCAGGGATACTCAACTAGGCTATCTCTGGCCGTGAAAACTGATGCCCCGTCAGCACCGCACAATGGAGAATGGAGGTTTTGCACAGACTGCACTTGGCACCATTGTTGGCAACCTTATGATACGAAAGCCCGATAACCGAAGCAGAGAGCGAAAAGGTGCACGTGAAGCGACAGAGGGCCTGAGGACGAGGAGCAAAGATAGTATTGAGATATGTGCTCGCACACGGGTAGAACGTGAGTTGTCTGTTTTACTTCTTTGCACACGCGGAAACTTGAAAACCATATTTGATGCCAAGGCCAGACCAAAAATAAACCGTCAAAAATAGGGGACAGGAGCAACGGACAGCATCAATTCATCCCCCGATCTCATCTCAATGATCTAAGCACCGGATGATGGTATATATGCCATCGCCATACACCGCCAAGTTCGCCTCTTACCCACACCCATTCTCTAACAATATGACCATAGTCTTAGATGGCCCCACTTGGTGGCCGGCCATCAGTGCATATCGTTTTTCCAGCTATTATATAGGTTCGTGGGGAACAGTCGGATGTTGAAGCTGATGGATCTCAATCTAACCTTGGCTGCGGTTTTGCAGTTGCCGCCATTGTTGGAGTGATGTATGATTGGGGTGAGCATGATAATATTGAAGAACTGCCAATATATTACAAGTACCTCCAGCGCTTACATTTGGACAAGAGGTATGTTGACGCTATGACCGGAGCAGCCATGTCGCTAAGAATGGATTCATAGGTCGAACTGATCTGGGTAGGTAGAGTCTCATGTGAGAGGAACAGACACAAAATACACCCAATTCCAGAGGCACCGCTGGTCCCTAATGACAGTTCTGTATCTCAGTGTACGTAGTTTGTTTGTCGCGGTTGCCATGTTGTGCTGACTTGAAAGTATCCTAGGTGCGCTACCTTGGGATCTTATATGCCGCGTATGTTCGGAAGGCCAAACATTCGGTGTTATGCTGATCGTCTATCTCTCGCAATCATCCTGAACATGCTATGTGTGTCTCCTTAGTATATTTGCTGTTTTCGCGTCCTCTGACCAATGGAATACAGACGATATTCCGACCATCTCGCTGGAACATGCAGTGAGTCTTCTGCACATAGGCCTACTATTCCCCTTCAATTAACTCTGGTGCCCTGTAGGGGTGAGTACGTTTATTTACTAACTTCTTGGTTCCCTAATGACTGCCACGCTATACTTCCACAGATGTGAGTCTGTTTGGAGTGTGTGCCACCCAGCGCTTGTCACTGACCGGATTTGTCAGGCTTTATTATATTCGTCATATTGAATTGGACAAGTGTTATGGAATTTGCAGTGCTGTGGGGTGAGCTTGGCACTTGCGAGAACTCAGTGGTAATGACTTGGCTGAAACATGCTGCAAGTCATCATCATCACTCGGTTGCATGCCATGTATCAACTATCCAGAAAGATATTGATATTTCTCATTGTCACCTTCCTGGCTGTCAACATTTTCAACGGAGTGGTCGTCGTAGTGATAACGATGCATACTTCAGGGGGTACGCTTAATTGTCGATGACAAAAAATGCGCATCTAATTGATGAATACCAGAGGAACTCATTCTCTCCGGCATCTATCAGTGTTCGATTGGCTCGACTGACTATGTGGAATATATCCTACTTCTGGCTCCCATTACTTGGATACTTGGCTTTGTGTGGGAGGTCTTCGCACTGTGTCACACAATCTGGATGGCGGTAAAAACGCTTCCGTGAACTGCGACAACATTCGGCAGGAAAGATTGTTGGAGACTGTTTCACGATGTTGATCCAAACTCACATGCTTTACTTTATGGGGTGAGCTTGTATTGTGATTATTGTTGCCTTTTTTCTACTCAAGGGTCGGACGCGGTAGGATGGTTGCTATTTCTTGCTTCACCTTCATTCTGAATTTCTCTCCAACTTTCTCAACGGTATGTCAATCTTTCACCTCTGCATGCGACCACGGTTCATCATTTCTATAGGACCCACTTTTCCTGGAAAGTCAGATTTATTCTGGGCTTCTTCAGATTTTGGCGGTCTTGCAATCGTTTGTGCTGGGACCACGCCTGATCCTTAGCATTCGAGAATATTACGCTAAGCTCGTGGCCGATTCCGACGCAGCAACCGGCATAACCACAATCGCTTTCGAAGAGCGTGTGCATACATCGACTAGTAGTAGTGTGTAATGCTCGTTTAGTGCACTGCAAAGGAGTAGGGGAATTTGCTTTTATTTGTTCCTACTTTTGTGATACTATGCAAGCTTCTTCGACTGTATTGGAATCGGGTTGTTGTTTGGTATACAGGCCGATACTCCTTCAAGATCTCTACGATGGTCATTGGCCTCTTCACTCGCAACTCGTACACGCGCCTTCTCAGGATGCGTGAAGTCGCAGTACCGCCTGTGTGAGCAGCTTCGTCCTGAGTTTATTGTTTCAGGACCACCTCAAGTATTTGCTCTCCTCGCCTCCTCACCTATAACTCCCAGCAGATGGCACCTCATGGATCGCATGTACACGACAGCTCTCAACTAGTATCTGGTGTAACATCAACATTGAATCGGATGTAGCACCAACAATCATACCGTAACACAAACAATCCATCCTGCCAGTACACCCGCCAGACATCCATCTCCATAATCTATTTCGCCATCGATCTTCGCCAACTCACCTCCACGCGCACACCATTCTTGCCATTCTCAGCGCTCCATGCTGTGATTCACAAGTAAGATGCGTACCCTAACGCATTTAATTGCACAATGCATGGCACAGAACTATCTGAGCCCTGATCTGTTGCCTCGGGGCTTGCAGCGTGTGTCACGATCTGCATATGATATTCAGCTCGCCAGTAGACACCTACTAGGCTACAAGCCACGCCATGGCTGAACTTGCTAATAAGTTAGCTTTTCTTCGAGTTCTTTCCGGGCCTGAATGTGACATTGCGTACCTGGCCCCGTCAGTAAACCTAGGACCTTTGTCAGGTTTCAACTTTACGGTAAAGTTGGAACCTACACATGTACGTCACGTAGCCGCACCAAGTCGTGGTTGCCAATCAAGACAAAACTTGTACTTACATAAATAATTCATTTACGTAGATTACAACACGCCGTGCATGCTCTCGGCGGGTGGGCAGTGGCTGCCCACTCAAATATTTCTCGTTACATCTGGTGTATGACTTCCCACTTAGTAGTATATCCAATGCTCAAGACTCGTTGTACACCTCGCCAAGTCAAGAGAGTGGATTACGAGATGAAACCCAAAGCAGGATTCCTGTCTCTTGCTGGAGAACTACTGTTTTACATTCTCAGTCTTCTTCCTTGCCGAGATATTCTTCGTTGCACATCCGTGAGTTACAATCGTGTTGGTTATTATCTTAAACAAACTTTTATACCGACAATCCTCTTGCTCTGACAGGTATGTAAGGCCCTTCGCCAGACGTACATCTCCTCCTCCAGGCTTCAGTACATCGTTGAACTTAGTGGCCAACACTTACTTCCTATGCCCAACACGGGCGATCTCGCTCCTGTTTCCCAGCGTCTACAACTCTTGAGGGACAGAGCCCACGCATGGTTCAAGTTTGATCTCTACTCTTTCAAAACGATTTCCATACCAAACATACCGTATGGTCATGAAACATTTTTCACTGATGGGCATTTCTACTTCTGGGACAATATGGAAAACTCGGCCACGATCATCCCAGTTCTACCAAAGCCCTCGCAACAAATAATCAAGCGCAAGTGGTCCCCAGAAGCGTTATGTGTAGTGCCCCACTCAATCAACCGCAACGTGTTCATAGACCCAGGACAAAACCTGATTGCCGTGCTGTATTATGTTGATGACGAGCCTGAGACGTTGTACATTAACCTTCGAGCGCTGGATAGTGGTGGTATCCACCCCCGGGCTGCTGGACGGACGCTGTTTCTGTCAGACCTGCTCGAAAACGATGACGACGACCTCATTGAAACAACAGGAACGAGCCTCAAAGGTTGTGGGAGGCACATCGCGTTGCAGCGTTTATATGTGGATTCAGTTGAAGATGAGGATGAAAATAGGTCGCAGCTTCAGATTTGGGACTGGCAACACTCAACGACATCTTGTGTGAGTTGATCAGAAATTGTTGAATCGTTGAAAGACTTGATGGTTGATTCTCTGTTTAGAGTGTCCTCAGCGATGTAATGCGTTACCCAGCTGTTGGCTCAACCGATTTTTGTTTTCTCGAAAACAATAGGTTGCTAGTTGTCATTGAGGATTTGAAGCTCTATTCAATCGAGGATATGTCACAGGCGCCGCAATTACTGGCGTGCTTCCTGCCGCCCCTCTTATTATCAAACATGCAGTGCCTCTTTCCGATGGATGATATTGAACATAGCGCACAGCTGCAGATGCAAGCCCGACAAACGATGCACACCCCAGACCCTACAAATCAATTACTATGCCTTATCGCATCTGATCTAGTCTTCGTTATTTCCACGAGGATCTTCTTCGACCTCGATGGAATAGCAGTTGCAACGCCAATACCATGGGATCATTGGGGTCCTTCAAACACCCGTGTTCTTGAGCACCCGGATCCATCTCGATTCAAAATTCACGTTCGCGGCAATCGAGTTTTGCAGTCATTCGAAGCCAGTGCGGGCTCTATCCAGTATAAATTACGTATGATGGACTTCAGCCCGCTAGCTGTAACGAACAGGCGGGGTCTAGGACGAGTGGTGAAAGAGCCATCGACGATAGACATCGCTGGATCCTTTGGAAGCTCTAGGGTCAGCTTGACAACGTCTCTGCCTTACGTCGAGGTCGTATCGGATAGAAGATTCCACAAGTTGCACAACACATGGCTTGAGAGGGATAGAATATATTTACTCAACACAATTTGGGAATACACTGTCATACACGGTTCTGTTCGGGATCTTACAGGGTTGTCAAGGAGGCTTGAGGCCATTGACTTATAGCGTAGAGTCTGTTATCAGCTAGTCGATCTGACTGATTAGTTCTGATGTCGAGTAGATGACCTATTAAATGCTTAAACTAATATCAAGAGTCAAGGCCTTCTTAACGGACTTTGTTGGAATCGTACCACAGAAGTGAGCTGATGTAGGTTATGTCCAACATAGGGCTCCGCCCCAACGAACAATAAACAATAATTTTAAAATTTTTGAAAAAAAAAGGGAGCCGAGTGATTGAAAAATTCAACATTGCGGAGATACATAGTGACGAAGACTTTGACAGTTCGACTGGAAAAGATGATTAATCTACAAGACACAAATGATGAGGAACGAACACTAGACGAATAGTGTTATGAAAGCGTTTGTGCTTTGGGGATCGCGAGCACAGTGCTTCGGAACATGTTTTGGAGATGGGGGCGGGTAGACAAAGTGCCGACAAACGGGGATGCGACGAAGAAAAAGAAAAGAAACAAAGCTCACGAATCTTGGTAACACAAGTCTTTTGAGGGAGTGCACGAACCAAACTTCTCCAGGAGAGAAGTACGCTATGGAGGATCTCCAGCCTCAGGGGGACGCAGTATGTATAAATGGCCTAAAGAAATTAATGTGAACGAGTAACACCAGAATTTCACCCTTCGTACGGAGTCTAAGTCTGATTCACAACTTTATGTGCAGGTGCCAATGCAAGCCCGGAGAGTACAAGTGTTGATTGAACGTTTGAATGTCGGGCAATTGGAACTCGCCTTGTACTATTTCAGTCTTGACAAGTGTTTGATCGAGGTCGGCATATGATTATATGATTATATGAGTGTTTGTATGGATTATCATCGAGCAGAGGCGCATAATATGAATACTTTGGTGCGACGATAGCGCTTCGGCGAGGAGCTTCAAGTTGACGGTGAAATTGAGTTTGTAGATCTTTGTTTGTTGTTGTTAGTATTCAGGCACCCTTATCCGCCTGAAGTGTATAACCTTGTGCACTCCAACCCCATGCTATATACTTCGCGGAGTCCTCTGCCTCATCCAAGTTTCCCTCGAATTGGATTATTTACTATTTCAGGCACTTAAGTGATTCGGTGTTCTGAATAGTGTTCTCCTAAACTATTGTCTTGTTCACTTGTGTGACTATCAATTAGCTCGAGCAGGGGTTGTTACGTCCATTTCGAAAGGCAAGCGCCACTGTCCCACCGCGCAGATGCGTCTCATCCGAGAATTTCACCGAGTAGGGCCTTGTAACGCCTGGTGGATGAAGAACAACGGGAGCATCCATCGATCTCAGTAGAAGGGAGTTGGTAGTTGAATGATGGTGTTGTCGCTGGAAGCGCTAATGAGGAGAGCAAAGTCAGAGTCAAAGTCATAGCGGGGCTTCCATGGGTGCACGAAGAGGTACGATTTCTCGCCGTCATATGACGAATCATCCTTCATCCTTTGTGTTTCAGACATTCCCTCTCCTCACTTCCTCGAGTCTAATCACCAAACACGCTACTCAAGCATTTGACCATGGTCATGCACGAGTAGTGGACGAGAGCCAATCAATCTTGCACCGAGATCTACCTTGGATCTACCAACTAATTCCACCTGAGTACCAACCAACCATGATTACTATTCCTCTCTATCCACAACCTGCACAACAAACAGCGCAAGTTATTTAGTCCCCGCCTTCCATCCTAACAGCATACAAGATACACGATGGATTTAGCGTAGTGTGCGTTTACTGCAGAGTGGCACTGCCCTTACTGTGATATTGCAACTCGAGTTGACAGTTCGTGACTTCTTTTTCTGACTGTTCTAATGGCATTTCCAACAGTTCAAACTCAGCTGACCGGCGCTCATCGAGAACATGATATTTAATTTCTCATGGCATAATTTGAAGGTTGTAAGGATGACGCACGGGTCTTCGTCTCTCTCATTTCTGTTTGTGGTCGATATCCACCGCACATAAATCATGGATTGTGAATCTGAGGCTGTGACGATCGATATCCCATCAACCACACGCTGTATGATGTGCCTTGTATCTGATTCCGCACTTACCATTTACTGGCTTCCTTATCATGATGATATGATAGGCTGATGCGACTGAGGTGGTCGGAGAAGGTGTGCATATGTATATGCATATGCTTACATTGCTCAGGACGCGGATTATTTGTTGAATGGGTTATACAGGTGAGTGATCTGTCTATTTTTCTCTTGTTTTATATATCCAATGTTCCTGTCACGTCGATATAAGCTCACTTTATTTTGACTGTATATCTCAGAGATTCTCAACTAGGCCATCTCTAGCCGTGCAAACTGATGCCCCACGATGCAGATCGGAGGTTCTGCACAGACTGCACTCATTATTGTTGGCAACCATATGATACGAAAGCCAGATAACCGGGGCAGAGAGCGATAAGGTACTCGTGAGGCGATAGATGTCCCAAGGACGAGGAGCAGAGATAGCAGACATTGAGATATGCGCTCGCACACAGGCAGAACGTGAGTTATCTGTTTGCTTCGTATGGATGTCCCCTATCTTTGACGGTTTATTTTTGGTCTGGCCTTGGCATGGCAACACACTTTGCCTTCTGTACTCAAGTTGCCACCTGTGCAAATGGTTCACAACCAACGTTTACGTTGAGCCCTTCGATTGATTTTACATCAAGGGAGCAACGGACATCATCCCTTGATCACATTTTGGTGATATAAGCACTGGATAGTGGTATATATACCATCGCCATACGTCCACCGAGTTCGCCGCTTACCTACACCCATTCTCTAACAACATGACCATAGTCTCAGACGACCCCAGTTGGTGGCCGTCGATCGAGGCATATCGTTTTTCCAGCTATTTTATAGGTTCGTGGAGGGCAGTCGGATGTTGAAACCGATACCTCAATCTAACCTTGACTGCGGTTCGCAGTTGCCATCTTTGTTGGACTACTGTATGATTGGGGTGAGCATGACAATATTAAAGGACTGCTGATGTCTCACAATTATTTTCAGCACTTACGTTCGGACAAGAGGTATGTTGACACTATGACCGGAGCAGCCATGACGCTAAAGAATGATTTTATAGGTCGAATTGATCTGGGTGAGTAGAGTCTCATGTCAGAGGAACGCACATGAAAATACACCTAATTCCAGAGGCACAACTGGTCCCTAGTGACGGTTTTGTATCTCAGTGTACATAGCTTGTTTTTCGCGGTTGCTATGTTGTGCTGACTTGAAAGTATCCTAGGTGCGCTACCTTGGAATCTTGTATACTGCGTATGTTCGGAAGGCTAAACAATCGGTGTTGTCCTAATCATCTATCTCTCATAACCAGCCTGAACATGCTGTGTATGTCTTCTTAGTACACGTGCTGTCTTCTCTTTTCTGACCAATGGAATACAGTCAGTGTTCCGACCATCTCGCTGACAGATACAGTGAGTCTTCTGCACAGATGCGTATTATTTACCTCCAATTAACTGTGGTGCCCTGTAGAAGTGAGTACGATTCTTTACTAACTTCTTGGTTCCCTAATGACTGCCACACTATACTTCCACAGATGTGAGCCTGTTTGGACTCTGTGTCACCCAGGGCTTGTCACTGACTGGATTTGTCAGGCTCTATTATATACGCCGTACTCAATTGAACAAGTATTGTGGTATTTGCAATGCTGTGGGGTGAGCTTGGCACTTGCGAGAAATCAGTGGTATTGACCTGACTGAAACATACTGCAAGTCATCATCATCACTCGGTTGCATGCCATGTATCAACTATCCAGAAAGATCCTGATATTTCTCAGTGTCACCTTCCTGGCTGTCAACATGGTCGAAGGAGTGGGCGCCGTAATTATAACGATGCATACTTCAGGAGGTACACTTAATTGTGGATGACGAAAATACGCATCTCATTGATGAATACCAGAGGAACTCATTCTCTCCGGCACCTATCAGTGTTCGATTGGCTCGATTGGCTATGCGGAAGATATCCTACTTCTAGTTTCCATTACTTGGATATCTGGCTTTATGTGGGAGGTCTTCGCACTGTGTCACACAGTCTGGATGGCGGTAAAACGCTTCCGTGAACTGCGAGAACATTCGGCAGGATGGATTGTCGGGGACTGTTTCACGATGTTGATCAAAACTCACATGCTTTACTTTACGGGGTGAGCTTGTATTGTGATTATTGTTCCCTTTTTCTGCTGAAGGGTCGGACACTGTAGCATGGTTGCTATTTCTTGCTTCGCCTTCATTCTTAATTTCTCTCCAACTATCTCAACGGTATGTCAATCTTTCACCTACCTCTGCATGTGACCACGGTTCATCATTTCTATAGGACCCACTTTCCCTGGGAAGTCAGATTGATTTTGGGCTTCTTCAGATTTTGGAGGTCGTGCAGAAGTTTGTGCTAGGGCCCCGCCTGATCCTTAGCATTCGAGAATATCACGCTAAGCTCGTGGCCGATTCTGACGCAGCAACCGGCATGACCTCAATCGCTTTCGAAGAGCGTGTGCATATATCGACTGGTAGTAGTGTGTAATGCTCGGTTAGTGCTCTGCAAGGAGCAGGGGAATTTACTTTATTTATTCCCACTCTTGTGATAGTATGCAAGTTTCTTCGATTGTATTGGAATCGGCTTGTTGTTTGGTATGCAGCCCGATACTCCTTCAAGATCTCTACAATGGTGATTGGCCTCTGCACTCGCAAGTCGTACACACGCCTTCTCAGGATGCGTGAAGTCGCAGTGAGAGCGGTTATATCCTAAGTTTGTTGTTTCAGGACAGGCCTGCTGTTGGCACCTCAAGTATTTGCTCTCCTCACCTCCTCGCCTATAACTCTCAGCAAATGGCGCCCCATGGATCGCATGTGCACGACAGTTCTCAACTAGTATCTGGTGTAAGTTAGTAGTACTATTGGCCCGCAGTGCTGTCGCGGTCCGGTTCAGTCCGGTTCAGAGGTCGCCGCACAAGAACCGAAAACCGAAAACCATGGTCCAGTTCAGCAAAATCGTCGAACCACCGTGTAACATCAACATTGAATCAGAAGTAGCATCAACAATCATACCGTAACACAAACAATTCGTCCTGCCAGTAGTACACCCGCCGGACATACATCTCCATAATTTACTTCGCCATCGATCTTGTCCAACTCACCTTCACTGCACGCACGCCATTCTTGCCATCCTCAGCGCTCCATGCTGTGATTCACAAGTAAGATGCGTAACCTAGCGTCTTTAATTGCACAATGCATGGCACAGAACTATCTGAGCCCTGATCTTTGCCTCGGGGCTCGCAGTGTGTCACAATCTGCATATGATATTCAGCTCGCCAGTAGACACCTACCGCGTCACCTACTAGGCTACACGCCACGCTATGGCTGAACTTGCTAATAAGTTAGCTTTTCTTCAAGTTCTTCCCGAGCCTGAATGTGGCATTGCATACCTGGCCCCGTCAGTAAACCTAGGTTTCAACTTTACCGTAAGGTTGGAACCTATTCATGTACGTAGCCGTACCAAGTCGTGGTTGCCAATCAAGACAAAACTTGTACTTACATAAATAATTCATTTACGTAGATTAAAACACGCCGTACATGCTCTCGGCGGTGGTTGGTCACTCAATTTTTTTTTTCTGGTGTATGACTTCCCACTCGTATCCAATACTCGAGACTCATTGTACACCTCGCCAAGTCAAGAGAGTGGACTACGAGATGAAACCCAAATCAGGATTACCGTCTCTTGCTGAGGAACTGCAGTTTTACATTCTCAGCTTTCTTTCTTGCCGAGATATACTTCGTTGCACATCCGTGAGTTACAATCGTGTTGATATGCCATTGCTATCTTAGACAGACTTTTGTACCGACAATCTTCTACAGGTATGTAAGACCCTTCGCCAGACATACATGTCCTCTTCCAGGCTTCAGTACATCGTTGAACTCAGTGGCCAACACTTACTTCCTGTGCCCAACACCGGCGATCTGCCTCCTGTTTCCCAGCGCCTACAACTCTTGAGGGACAGAGCCCACGCATGGTTCAAGTTTGATCTCCACTCTTTCAAAACAATTTCCGTACCAAACACACGGTACGGTCAAACATTTTTCACTGATGGGCATTTCTACTTCTGGGACGAGTTTGCAACCTCGGCCACGATCATTCCAGTACTACCAAATCCCTCACAACAAATAATCGAGCGCAAGTGGTCTCCGGAAGCGTTATGTGTAGTTCCCCACTCAATAAAACGTGGCGCGT
This sequence comes from Suillus subalutaceus, assembly GCF_016647625.1. NCBI lineage: Eukaryota > Fungi > Basidiomycota > Agaricomycetes > Boletales > Suillaceae > Suillus > Suillus subalutaceus. The sequence goes on from NW_024540297.1 coordinate 172,111, forward strand.
TCATAGACCCAGGACAAAACCTGATTGCCGTGCTGTATTATGTTGATGACGAGTCTGAGACGTTCTACATTGACCTTCGAGTGCTGGATAGTGGTGGTGTCCACCCCCGGGCTGCTGGATGGACGCTGTTTCTGTCAGATCTGCCCGAAGACGATGACGACGACCTCATTGAAACAACGGGAACGAGCCTTAAAGGTTGTGGGAGGCACATCGCGTTGCAGCGTGTATATGTGACTTCAGTTGAAGATGAGGATGGAGAAGGAATTTCCCGCGAGCATATGTTGCAGCTACAGATTTGGGACTGGCAACACTCAACGACATCCAGTGTGAGTTGATCAGAATTGTTGAATCGTTGAAAGACTTGATGGTTAATTCTCTGTTTAGAGTGTCCTCAACGACGTAATACGTTACCCAGCTGTTGGCTCAATCGATTTTTGTTTTCTTGAAAACAATAGGTTGCTAGTTGTCATTGAGGATTTGAAGCTCTATTCAATCGAGGATATGTCACAGGCGCCGCAATTACTGGCGTGCTTCCTGCCGCCCCTCTTACTGTCAAATATGCAGTGCCTCTTTCCGATGGATGATATTGAACATAGCGCACAACTGCAGATGCAAGCCCGACAAACGATGCACACCCCAGACGCTACAAGTCAACTATTATGCCTTATCGCGTCTGATCTAGTCTTCGTCATTTCCACGAGAATTTTCTTCGACCTCGATGGAATAGCAGTTGCAGTGCCAATACCATGGGATCATTGGGGTCCTTCAAACACCCGTGTTCTTGAGCACCCGGATCCATCTCGATTCAAAATTCACGTTCGCGGCAATCGAGTTTTGCAGTCATTCGAAGTCGATACGGGTTCCATCCAGTATAAATTACGTATGATGGACTTCAGCCCGCTAGCTGTAACGAACAGGCGGGGGTCTAGGACGAGTGGTGAAAGAGCCATCGACGATAGACATCGCTGGATCCTTTGGAAGCTCTGGGATCAGCTTAACAACGTCTTTGCCTTACGTCGAGGTCGTATCGGATAGAAGATTCCACAAGTTGCAGAACATATGGCTTGAGAGGGATAGAATATATTTGCTCAACACAATTTGGGAATACACTGTCATACAAGGTTCTGTTCGGGATCTTACAGGGTTGTCAAGGAGGCTTGAGGCCATTGACTTATAGCGTAGAGTCTGTTATCAGCTAGTCAATTTAGCTAGTTAGTTCTGATGGCGAGTCGATGACCTTGTCAATGCTTAGACTACTATCAAGAGTCAGGGTCTTCTTAACGGATTTTGTTGGAGTCATACCATGGAAGTAAGCTGAATGATTGAAAAATTCAACGTTGTGGAGAAGCAAACTCGACACAGCGACGAAGTTAGTGCTTGTGACAGTTCGAGTGGAAAAGATGATTAATCTACAAGACAAATGATGAGGCAAAAAACCAAACGAATCGTGTTACGAAAGCGCGAAACGTTTGTGCTTTAGGGATCGCGAGCGCGAGCACAGTGCTTCGGAACATGTTTTGGAGATTGGGTGGGTGGACAAAAGCGCCGACAAACGGGGCCGCGACGAAGAAAAATAAAAGAACAAAGCTCACGAATCTTGGGAGCACAAGTCTTTTGAGGGAGTGCACGAATCAAACTTCTCCAGGAGAGAAGTACGCGATGGAGGATCGCAGGGGGACGCGGTATGTATAAGTTACCTAAAGGAATTAATGTGAACGAGTGACACTAGAACTCATCTTGCTTTACAATAACGCCAGCGGAGGGACATAAGTGTTGTGCAGATTGCTGAAAATGAGCCGAGATATTTGGGGATCCTCGAGGAGTTGAGCAAGAAGCGCTGAGCACTGGGCGCACTGAGTTTGAATTCGGGCCTTGTTTGTCTGATACTCCTTCAAGATCTCTACGACAATCATTGGCCTCTTCACTCACAAGCAGTACACACGCCTTCTCCCTACTCTCCAGCAGCACCCTCGTCCACCCTACTGGTAAATTCCTGTCCCGTAGGTCAGCCGGAAGTAACAGAGCCAATTGCCTTGTGTGACCCATCCCACCTCAGATGTTGTATAGATCATGGTACACCTCACCCTTTTGTCCTTCGAATCTAAAGTCCTTTGCCTCATCCCGCCTGCAAATTACATTCAGACGTCATTCCGAGCGGCAAACATGGCTCTCATTGCTTTTGGTTAGCCTTTACTCGAGACTCGCTTTGTACCATGTAGTTCACAACGCACCTTCAAAATCTTGCCACGCAGCCAGTCCGCCATGCACACCTCCAGAGTCAAAACAACAAGGTGCCCAGGTTGCCCTCTCACTCAGGATTCGAGCATGGCTTGACTTTCCCTTTCGTCCAACTATAATAAGTCTCAGTACTGGCCGGCAACTTCCTGGTGCATCTACGCCGCCCTCTGCACTCGAGTTAGTTGTGGTATATGCATCAATCGGAATATATTACTCCACGAAACACGGGAGTATAACTCACGAGTATCGTGACGTACACATTCGATGATACGAGTCATGGCGGTTGGTGATGCCGCAGCAGTGGTTAATATTCCTGGATGCAGGATATTCCATAGAGATGGAGCAATAGAGTTTAAGTAAGATAATGTCCCCCCTAATCTAATATACACAGTCCATGTCCTACATCTATCTAACATCAACATCGTCATCAACCAACCAACCAAACTCACCCACATCTAACTGCTCGGGGTATCAACCGACAGTCCATCATCGCACCCAGCCTTCTCATCGCCTTTTGGGTCCACTTTCTCCCACTCCTTCAACGCACTCTCAAGGCCCTCCCACACCGCCTGACCAAGATGCACGCCCCCCAATTCCCCATCATCCGGCACCTGCGCGTCAGCAGTATCAGCCGTTACAGGGCTCGGTATCCGGAGGTTGACAACCGCACACTCGCGGTAGAGCGCGCCTGCTTTCAGCACTTCTTCTGGAGCATCTGCGCCTTGGCGAGCATTGCTCTTGAAAGGCGTTGGGAGAAAAAGGACGTGCAGCACGGATTGCGTAGCAGATGTCGTTGATTTTGTGAGAAGACGGAGGAAAGGCTGGAGGAGCATGTACCTGAAGAATCGTTAGTATTTAAGTATTCAAATCAAATGAAGAATCTGACAGAACAATGCCGAACATGGATTGATTCCGTCCCCGAACTGCATTTAATAGCGGTGCGATGGTATCTGATCTAGAGAGCCCGGGACACACGGATACAGCGACGATGTTGGACTTTTGCACCTTGTCGCTGACGACGTGGATGGTGGAGTCGTCTGTTTTCGGTATTTGCCCGCCTGATGGCAGTGCATCGAGGACACGCTGGAGGTGGCGGGTGAAAATGACCATTTGAAGCGAGCGCCTGCCCTCTTGGTGAAAAAGTGAAGATGTTAGAGGTGGCGTGAAGGTTGGGGAATAAGAAGGTGCGGCGGCGGCGTAGAAAGGGTTGATGACGTTGATGATGCGTATATCACGTTCGGCGGGTGCGACGAGGAGGACGGGAAGGAGAAGGGTGAGAATTAAGAATGATGCTAATGAAACGTTTTGTCTCTCCTGGGTTAGTACAGCAGGATCCTGGCGACCGATCATAGAGCCTAGCTGTTGATACTCATGTGCGAATATGATAGCATCCAGTCTATTCTCCTTTGCTGTGAGGAAGCGGGAGCAGAAGGAACGGACAGAAGACGCAGATGTCAAATCACATTCGTCTGCGAATATCTGGTCGTTCTTGGTGGTTGATCGCAAGAGGTTGATGAGAATATCTACTTCAGGATCTTGGACTGGCTTGGGTGAGAGAGCAATGATATGTGCGCCTCGCTGAGCAAGGTTCTGGATGAGCGTCAGGCCTAACGGAGTGAACCCTCCCTGATCAAGTGAGTGATGCGGATGCACGTGGGAGGGTAGCATACGTACTGTGAGGAGGACTACCCTGGCATGCATATCCCGTTCACGGTTCGTCGTGCGCCCTTGTGAAAATGCGCGAACCACTACAATGGCAAGGATAGAAATGAATGCGTGCACGTAGTATTTGGATGGGAGCACGGCATTGACTGCCGCTGCAAGGACTTTGAGCACCATTGGGAAGTTTCGCGATATCTATAAGTTATGCAAACAGGGTTGTCATTTGCTCTGAGGAGGTTCAAGGGTGCTTTGATGGTGTGCTTCAAGGGTATATTGTGGTTTGATCACGTTGTGCTCAGTCGTGCAGCTCTCGTGCTTTCATTGTAGCAGATTTGCGGAGTCTCAAAAAGCTTTCCGAACTTCCTCTGGGCCGCGTCAAACTTCGCAGACATTGGCCCCATCGATCGTTCCCACATTCAAATATTCACGCCTCTGGAGTGGAAGTGAAGACACTGCTATGCCGAGTCCGCATCAGAGAGGATAAGCCACGGAAATGCACCATCCAATAACTACGATTTGCAACTGAGGACTGTGTTGGAGACGCGCGTTACGCGTAGTAACTGTATCATTAACACTCACTCAACAGCTTCGTGAGCTGCAGTCTGCTTCTCCTTTGAAGAGACTCACTCCTCTCGGCACTTTTGAGTTCACATCATCCTCACACGCATCGTTTTCATGGTGCTCTCGTTCTCACCGCCTTCGTTATAGATGTCGCAATTCCATCATTGGAATTGTACAGTGCACGCAATAAACTGATCCACATATTTCGTCTCTCTCATTTTTGGCCCACTTCAAGTTAATGTGCTAGATGCAACGGGAACTTGAACGACCACAAAATGACCGCAACAGCGATGTCCGTCTGTTCTTCTTCTAAATCCGCTGAGGAAGCACTGATGTCTATACTTCATCTTAATCCACTCCTTCACACGACACATACACAACATCATCTCTGATGTCATGAACTTGTCCGTCGTTACATGTTCTCACAGACCAGCACAAACATCATGAAGTACTATGCAGTCAACTCAATTCAGTTCGCTTGGACAGCCCTAAACTCGGAATAGATGCTGGATATAGAACAGAAGTACGAAGTATAATACATTGCACACTCGGTCACATTTAAATTGTATCTGAAATCTCCACAATGGATCCATTGCTGCGATCATCGTTGGTACTAAGGTCTGCAGGTGTCGGTTTTAGTAAGCGCGAGGAATGGAAAGGGTTTTGAAGAGACTCACTCCTCTTGGCATTTTTGCCAGTGTTGTCCATGTGCCATGCGGCTCAAATCAAGCTCAGGACCTTCTCTGCGTATCACTAATGGAGCTGCAGGGTCATGCAATGAGTTTCGATAAGTACGCGGTACCCAGAATAACAGCCAATGTTTGGGTCCTATCACCCATCCACCAAATTTCAGGACAAAGGGGATCGAACTGCATTCGTCATGGGATGCTCCCTCCAGTCAACTCAGAGGTATTGCGCAGCGCGGGGATGGAGTTGGGCGAGAGGCAAAAGCGGTGATTGTTCTCAGTGTTCGATGCCGTGGATAATGGTGGGCTCGATCGTGCGATGTTCATCTGAGAACGCTGAAGGATCGGATACGGCGCACTCTTGCAATGACAGCCTCATCGCTTCATCCCACATTCGAACATCACTATCCGAAGAACCAGTGACGACACGAGGACCGTCTGGTGAGAATGAGACTGAGGCAACTGAATAAGTGTGCCCACACAAGGGCTCACCGACTGGCTTCCCCATCTCTGCATCCCACAGTCGAGCAGTACAGTCCTTCGAACCACTGATGATGCGAGTACCGTCCGGCGAGAACGAGACCGAGTTAACTAAAGAAGCGTGCCCACACAAGGGCTCACCGACTGGCTTCCCCATTGCCACATCCCACAGCCGAACAGTCCAGTCCCTTGAACCACTGACGATGCGAGTGCCGTCTGGCGAGAATGAGACCGAGGTAACTGAATCAGTGTGCCCCCGCAAGGGCTCACCGACTGGCTTTCCCACCGCCACGTCCCACAACTTAACAGTCCTATCCCTTGAACCAGTGACAGTGCGAGTACCGTCCGGGGAGAACGAGACCGAGGTGACTGAATCAGCGTGCCCCCGCAAGGGCTCAGCGACTGGCTTCCATGTTGCCACATCCCACAGCTGAACAGTACAGTCGTCCGAACCACTGATGACGCGAGTGCCGTCCGGCGAGAACGAGACCGAGTTAACTGGTCCAGTGTGCCTCTCCATGGGCTCACCGACTAGCTTCCCCTTCACTACATCCCATAGCCGTACAGTCCCATCCCTTGAACCAGTGACGATGCGAGTGCCATCCAGGCGAGAATGAGACTGAGTTAACCATACCAGTGTGCCCCTGCAAGGGCCCACCGACTGGCTTTCCCATCACTGCATCCCACAGCCAAGACAGTTTTATCCCAAGAACCAGTGACGATGTGAGCACCGTCTGGCGAGAATGAGACCGAGCTAACTGCAGAAGTGTCCCCCAAGGGCTGCACCGACTAGCTTCATCGTCACTGCATCCCATAACCGAACAGTCTTATCGTGCGAACCAGTGACGATGCTGAGTGCCGTCCGGCTGAGAACGAGACCGAGCTAACTGATCCAGTGTGCCCTGCTGAGCACTGCCTGACCAGCCGGCCAGTTCATTTCACATCCAGATGCCACACGGAGAGGTATTCGGAAATCAGTGCAAGCTTTCTCGAAAGCAGGGAGTTGGCAGGTGAGAATGGGAGTGCTGATACATACAGATGTGGTGTGCTGTATAAAATCAAGCTGCCGAAGACTTGAATGAACCTATATACCTCCATTGCAGTCAACCAGACATCTTTGAATTCAGAATGGCCCTGTGAATTGCGGGTGAGCATTTTATCTGGCACTCAGCAGCAATGTACTCACCTTTAGCCACTGGTGAATGAGCGGAAGGGCAGGAACTGCATTGCTGAGCGCATTGATCAGGGCGAGTAACTCGATCCAGAAAAGTAGCCGCTCGTGGTCGAAGAACAATTTCACTTCTTTCGCGAGCTCCCTGTCGAAGACTGTGGTTCGTACGTGCAACGTCCAAAATCGAGATGAATACGACAGATGTGGGGGGATGCATTTTTGGACTCGTTCTTGTAGCCCGGGATCTTCAGCTATTAGGTAGATACGACGACTTTAAATCACAGATATTGAAGCGAAGACTGTATTCCATCACTTCGAAGTGACGCGAATGCAAGGTCGCGTTGCACCTTTGGCAGGTCGATGAAAAACTCTCCACTGGATGCTTTGTCCGTTAAGAAATCGCGGAAGGATGCATGAAGGGGTCGGACTGGGGAATCTGTGTTAGTGGTGCCGCTGAGGAGGGAGCCCATGCTCTTTACCACAAGTTCTACGTCAAAATTGTCCTCTCAGCATTGGAAAATGGCACCTCATGGCATTCAGGGAAGCTAAAGGAAGGGGGTTCAGCTGTGCCTAGTATTTGTCCCATCACGGAGCGGAATCTTGCTAGCACCGCCGAACGCAATTTCTTGGAATGCTGCATATGAGTAGATGTATCGCTGGGCATGATATTTGTTAAAATGAGGCCATACATGCCGTGTAACAGCATGCTTCTCTCGGCAGGATCGTGTGACACCACAGCGTGGTAGCAATCCATTGGAGATAGCCCCACATGGAACTCTTTGATGTATCCGCAGGCGAGACGCGCCCACTCGAAAAGACCATCCAGCTTTCTCAGCGAGGATCGCGAACTCTCTGTCCTGGAAATCCAGCCCTCGCAACTCCTTGGATACGTAAGCATGGATGTCGCGCTCTGCGACTGCCTGTCGGGATATCATCCATCGACATCTGTCGAATATGCTGAACACCATGAAACTCGTCATTGATGTCACCAAGCGGGCGAGAGGTAACGATGAAGCGGAAGTTGTCTGGGAGGTCTGTGATTTTGGGAACAGCAGGGTTTTGATGTTTACCAGCCAGAATGCGAAGGAGGTCTCTCCGTGTCTCTAATTCCACCGCTCTCGTCCAGTGCATCGATCATAATCACGATAGGTCCCACAGTTGATCCAGATGACTTCCCCAGTGGTTCAATAAGAAGCTTCTGCCACTGCTGGGTAATATCCGCTGTATTCTCGAGCCAATTCACTGTCTGAACTGCATCTACTAATGCCCGCCACATCCCCGGATCACGGTCAGCCAGGTCGCGCGCGATCGTGGAAAAGATCTTTTCATGGCGACGATCTGCTTCTCGCTGGCTGTCAAAAGAGTAGAACGAACCAAGCCCTCCAACATCGCTGAACCACTTAGCAATGGTGTGGGCGATGGCCGATTTCCCCTTGCCTGCAGCGTCAGATAACCACAGTACACGTGGAACATTGTTCCCAGTGCTGTTGACCCATTCCGTAATCTGGGAAAGGATTTCCGTGCGCGTCCCTTGGAGGCATTGTTTTCTTGTATCTAATCCTGCGCCTGCAGCATAAGTCATACCGCTGAGGTCCAATATTTCACCTGAAAAGGTTTAAATATATGTCAAGTCACAAGCATGTCCGAACCCTTACCCGTACGGTGGATGTGTATGGCTACGTCGCGAGCAACTTGGTCCCGGAAGTTTTGCATGAGTATATCCAACACGTTACTGTACTGTTGGATTGTATCTTTCGTTTCTGAGACGACGTTCTTTCCGAGTCTCTTCCCTGTGATAACGGTAGAAACTTGAGACAGTGCAAAGCGCAACAGCCTATTAAAACTCACAGAAGTTCTTAGTCTCCGAATAATTTTTGATAAATTGAACACATTCAAGAATCTGCTGAGAGATCTGTCCAAGGATAATGCGCATCGACGAGATTTTGCCCAGCATCTGATCTTGTGTCATAAAGCCGTAAACTTGACACAACTTCTTGAGAAGTTGGAACACCGCTGCGTCGCGATCCACTTGGGCTAGAATAATCTACACAAATGAGTGATGAGTAGCGGGAGATAGGAATAAAGAGAAAGAAGGCATACTTTAGCTGCACAAGACAACATGCCCAGTGCCATCTTTGCGTATGGATGTACCTGTGGAACGGGATTAGTTCGGTTCTGATCGAGAACAGGGCCCATACATCCGCGATGTCTCCGATAACAGCATCAAATATTCTGAGGGGGTTGGAGATATGTGTCCTGCGACTTGTCCGCAGTACTGAGAGCTTCTTGTGCATCCTGGCCAGCAGGGACCATAGTTCTCAAAAATCCTAAAAATGAAAACATGTGTTTTGTAGCCTTTTGTGCATCTCGAGGTGCCGATTGGGTATCAGCCTCCACTTCTACACCAGATAGAGCAGCTTGAACCTGGGCGACCACCAAAATTTAGAGAGAGCACAGAGACTGAAGGGCGAGTTTGAGAACCCACCTCAATGATATTCGAGGTTGATGGAGCACGTTGATGATACGCATTTGGGGGTATAGGGCTGCGACTACGGGAATCCTTCGAGCGCTTATGCCAATTATCTTAGTCGTATCCTAGGATACTCATTACGCATGCTTGTGGACTCACCAAGATCTTTAGTTTATTCGCGCCGTCCTTAACCTTCTCCACAAACCGACCGAGTCCGCCACGGGGTCGGTGCTAGACGAAGGATACGTCAATGGAGTGAACTAAGTGACCATCATGAGCTACGTACCGAGCTTTCGCGAGCTGTTGCCTCGCTAGATGTGCCAGTGTGGGTTTCTTGAGTCGAATCCCTCGACGAATTACTGTAGAGATACGCACCTAAGTTCGTCACACCGTCACACGCCTAGCGAATCGAACCTATTTTGTGTGACCGTCACACCAATTTTGAGGCCGTCGAACCTAAACTGTGACATATGGTAAAAACATGAAAAAAAGGTCTAGTGCAGCCAAAAATCCTTGTACTGAGTGTTTGCAACGCGTCTGCGCTTTCCACGGCCCCCAGCCTCAACCTCCTTAGACCCATTCACTGTAGATTCAAGCTCCGTGTCATCCACTGGCAGTACCACTTGCTCATAGCTCTCCGACTTGTTGTCTACCAGCAGATTACCTGATTCATCAGCGCTATAGCCATGAGGGACAGTTGATTCACCCAATGCAATATGCTGCAGAACAACATCCATGGAAACATTGCTCAGGCATGCCGAGGATCCACACTGACAAGACTTTACAACAACATACAGGGAAGCTGTTGTGTTGCCAGACAGACAGACAGACATAAAGTTAGAAACGAAGCTTGTAAAGTGAGCATTTCCTGGTCGAGCGTAAGGATCAGCATGCTTATACTTACAAAGGAATGTTTGCCTAACGGTCGTCGAACCTAAGCGCAGCCTGTCACACGTCACACCTCAATAGGGCCGAACCTAAGTGCGTATCTCTACAGTATACCAGCTCCCTTCACATCACGGCCAGTCCCTACACACTATCAGTCGCTATCCGCATACTATTATTCGTAGGGTCCCCAATAAAAAGGCAATCGTTCCGCATGGTCACAAGTCGGCACCGACCCCTAGTGTTTATTGATGTTTGATTGTTGTGTCGCCCTTTTCTGTCTCCTATTTCTCCTTCGCCCTCAGACGAACGTAGCCTCGGAGTTGTATGCAGTTAGTGTTCATCATCGTGTCAGCGCAAGAAATGTTGTGGCTGGGTCAAGGGTTTCTATGCACACAGAACTTTGGACTTGGACAAAAAATTGTTTACTAGGACAATGGAATGATTGTGACAAAGTTAGATATAGTCTTGGCACTTTTGCCACTGCCAGATCTGAAAAACACCCAACTTCTCGCTCAAGTCGCTCAAGCTCCCAAGATGGGTTAGGACCTCCACGTGTGCACTCTGAAGCATCCGACTGGTTGGAGATGAAGTAAAGTCGCAGAGATCTACAAAGTTCGTGTTATTGTGTTTTCTTATCTTTGCTTAAAGTTCCAACATTTTCTGCTTGACAAACTTTACTTCTGTAGCGAAAATCTCAACTGTTCACGTACGACGTCAAGCGACTCGGTTAAATCAAAGTCCACTCGACGAGCGGTTTCAAGTTTTAGATTGACACCTTCCCCTCTCCTCAGCATCTAATTTCCGTGATTCGTTATCCTAGACCTCGAGACCGCCGCATGGCCCCATATCTGACTTTACTGCAAGCTTCTTCGAATCTGTGAAGGGTCGAAGCGCGCTCACCTAACTAGCCGTGTCCCCGAACGGACCAGCCACAAGTTTGCCAGTATCCAGGTTCCATATCCGCGCTGTTCTATCACCTGATCCACTCGCCAGCAACTTGCTGTCTGAAGAGATATCAATGCATGTGACTCACTGTAAGTGGCCTTCGAATGTTTTCATAATCCCCGTGTCAACCTCACAAGCTTTCAGCTCCCCGTGATCACCAGCCCGCTTTCAGATCCCATTGCCGAGCGGTCTTATCAGACCCGCCGATCATTCGCTGGCCATCTGGAAAATAGGATACGGATGAAATAAAATCTTCGTGACCATTTAATGGTGTCAGAATCAATTTCGTGGCGGCTAGCTTCGATGCAGAAGCCATGGCTGTGTCTCCGCGAGTAAAACAGTGAAGTAGTCGAGTACGAGCAAGGTAATCTTTGGATGTGTCAAAAGGTACAAAGGTGAGGTCTCCTGGTGTTAGTGTGCTGTATGACTGACATTAGAAACGATTCGAAGATAGGCCCTGCGATAAAGCCAAAAATCAGTTTATCTGCGCTGGAAGTCCAAATGAATTTTGGTGTTACCGAGAGGTTAGCGCTTTAGCAGGGAAGAACTTGAGGAGTTGAAGGCCTGAATGTGAGTGGTCTTAGGTGCCGCCTGCATATAAATACCCTCACGGCAGCTGTTCATTGTGCCCTGAATCCTTCCATCCCGTTTACTTCCAGTCTCTTCTCAGCTCACAGCCATGGCTAAAGTCACTGCCATCGATATTGCTTACACCCCACCTCAATAGCATGATCACAGCCTCAAATGCTCCCGTTTGATGGCCATTCATTCATAGGGACTTTATCACTAGCTGTGCTATAGGTTCGTGAAGGGTTAGTCGGATGATGATGGCGAAGCCCGCGTTGGAGTGCTCCCTTACTATGTATGGAGTACATACGGGACTGAATTACTTACGCAGACAGCGCTCACACAGTCATTTGAGCTTTTAAATGTACTGCTAGAAACAACGGCAGGAAAAGTCTACGAACCCAATGCACTACGTAACAATACCCAGCATGTAACTTGTTCACCCTGATAAACATGAAGACACAGAATAGAAAGAACAGCTGCCGACATCGTCTCAGCTTGCAAGTGCGGGTGGGCACTTGGTGATGCGACCAGAAAACGCTTCAAGATGTCCGAACAACGCTATTACATAAATAATTCGGGACACGAAATAAATAGTCAATACGACGGAAAATTCGCCGAGACTTTTGCAGTTACCTTGCAATCCGACACTCCGTCACGGTAACATCAAAAAACAAAAATAAGTACTTGAATCAAGAAGAAAAAATTCCTGGTCCCGCAGAACACCAGACAACCGTTAACCTCACCATGTATCTCCCGTGCTATATATCATTGTCAGTCGACATATGCACATGCTCCTGGAAAGCGATTGAGGCCATGCCAGTTGCTATGGCGGAGTCGCCATGAGCTTAGCGTGATATTCTCGAATGCGAAGGATCAGGCGTGGTCCCAGCACAAACATCTGCGTGACCGTCAAAATCCCAGAAACAATTTCAATTTTTGTAGAAGATTCAAGAGACTGCAGGTTGGGAGTGGTGGATAGTAGCAGACGCGCGATGGCAAGGTGCTTAATCCTTATACACAAGCTAGCGGCTGGCTTGGAAAAGCGAAGCCCAAGCCAGAGCGTCCAGCAGAGCGTCGCGAGGCAGACCATGTCCTTAGCATCTGCTGCAGTCACTCGTCTCCTAGGATAGAGGTCTGGTAGCTAGGGCGAGAGAGACACTAGGATGGCGGGGATGGCAGCAATTTCGAACCTGCGAAAGTTCTCATCGGGGGGCTACCGCTACCCCAACCGCGCCGACCTTCTCGTTCTGTGTAGGAATAATACTACTGAGCACAGTGGGAGTACAGGTTCTGAGGCACGACTGCAACCGCGAAACGACGAACCGGCCGGCTGCTCAACAGTAACCGTGACCCACCGGGAGTTTACGGTTGGGGGAGGGCTAGTGGGGGGATAGGAAGCTTCAGATCCCAGGTTGGTGGCCTTCAGCACACTCGAACCCTATACCCACTTACCAAGGTACCCGAAACGGCCGTTTCCGAACCGAACAGGAATTGGCGTCTCCGTGCAGAGACGATGCTAGAAGAAAATTCCTTAATGAGCGCGGTGCTGGATATCTTGAACTCTGCCTAACATGAGGTAATGCACGTATCTGGTTTTCTCGACATTTGGGAGCCGAAATACTTCGAAACGATAACAGGGCACCTAAGACTCGTATGGTATGGTCCGACTGATAACAGGGTACCAGTGAGCGAATAAAGTCCGGACACCCTCGTCATTCACAACGAAAAGACCCTCAGGCTATAATGTCATTTTAATGCACAAGAACAGGTTAAGTAGGGGAGATTTCCGATGCAGGCTATACCGTACATTACTTGCCAACCTACATCTGCAAAACCACTGAAATGAACGCTTACGACTTTACTGGTAGCGCACTGGGCTCTAGTGTTGTGGGCAGAAGTCTGCCATACTGCCAGCCGGTTTGGTAGAACCGGTTCTACTTGGCAGATGGCAGAACTCCGCTGGCAGAATCCAGCCGAATGTCAAACTACAGGGGATCACAGCGAAAGATGTTCTAATAACTTTCTTCACCAACAATTCCTTACTTGTAGAGTAGAATCCTTTGAAGGCACTTGCAATCACCCTCTCATCTATTATTGTTCCCCATGCTGCCCACGTTGGAGTAGGGGCAGAGTAGCAGCCAGGTAGCACTGTAGCTTAGTCAGCCACTCGGTGTCCTTCGGGCTTTGTTGTAGCATCGCTGCATACTACTCAGCATAATGTCCCTTCACCACTTCTTGCCTTGCTCGTGACATGCAGGCACACAGTCATGGATACACCTCTCCAATATTAATGTCGAACGCCTCTTCTCAGATATCTCTAGCACTTGGTCTCTGCAGCACTGCAATCTCACAATAGACACGATTCAAAAGCACCAGCAAAGATTTGAGTAAATTTTCATTACCATAGTCACTCAGAAGGCCACGGCTAATGGCAGGCCAATTCATTGACATCATGCGCACATGCACACCAGCGCCCAGCCGGGCATCAACATTGATGTAGCTGCTGGATGATGGAAACGATCCTCGCACAACGACCGTCGGATAGTGGGATGTGGACATGCTGATGAGTCTTCTAATGGTGTTTCCTGGTGATGTACTGTCGTTCGCACAGCCCTGTAGCGCTTTGATAGTTTTGCCAAGTGGCAGAAGTGGCGGTTCTGCCAATTCTGCCAGTTGTGCCGGCACAATTGCCTGCAAATAGTTCTGCCCCCAGTACTAGCACCAGCCTGGCTCCAAGTTTATCGAGGTCTTGTTGTTACGGTCTTGCGTTATCCTGCACGTAATACCTTGTTCTCGTCGAAACCGAAGTCAAGCCGAAGGGAAGACTCGGACCTTACTCGCGCGCGACGAGTTCATGGTACCCTGTTTTTGTTCGGATTTTTCTCGGTTCCTTCGAATGACTTCAAACCTGCCACCCTATGACTTGTATGGTATGGTCTGGCTGACAACAGGGTACCATGAACTCCACCGATGCACCATATAAAAAGGCAGGTTAATAACAGCACCTTTCATATTCCCAGCCGCAGTCAATATCACTGTTGAAGCCTTGGACATTGGTTGTCAAAGCATGTACTACAAGTCACTCTTCCCTGACCTGCCAAAGGTCCCAGAATCTAATGTTCACCACCTGCTCTTCAACCGGCCTGACCAGCGGGAGTGGCCAGATTACACATTATTCGTGAATGTGGCTACTGGCCAGCGGCGTTCATTCAGGGAGTTTGTCGAGCGTGTCCGCGATGGTGCTACTGCGTTAGGTGCTGATGTGACACAAGGTGGCCTAGGTCTTCGTCCAGAGGATGGAGAACTTGTAGGCATACTGAGTGAGAACTGCCCAGTACGTTGCATCCCATTGTTCAGTCGAGATTGAATTAACAAGGTAATTTTCCAGGACTATGTAGCCCTGCTGCATTCCCTACTGGCTATCACTGTCCCGTTTGCGCTGTTCTCATTCTATTCAACACCGTGCGAGTTCAAATACGCTAATTCGCTCGTACAGGCGACTAGGATCTTTGCTAGTCCCTCGCTACTACAACTCGCTTTGACTTCAGGTCTCCCAGCAGATCGGATTTACCTCCTAGAAGGAGAGAATACTGGCTATACAAGTTTCGAACAATTCATCTCCTCTGCCCGAAGGAATGGTGTTCCACGTCTGCCAGTTCGTCATGCTACCAAGGACACTCTAGCCTACCTGATGTATTCCAGTGGAACAAGCGGTCCTCCCAAAGGTACGTGTCTCTTTTTGCCACTGGTCTCGTTTCTGAAGCTCAGAAATATCGTCTGATTATGTTGTACAGCGGTCATGGTGTCCCACGGAAATATCACTGCCGTCACCCTCTCAACAATGGTAAACGGTAAGGAAATGGCTAAAACTCAGGCTGTAGGTCTTCCAAGCTTACTTTCTTGGTCTCTCTGACTCTTCTCCTCTGCTAGCCAGTATGGAACACCCCTGATGGGCTAGAAGTGTCCTTCAATGTCCTTCCGCTCTTTCACACTATCGGCCTTACCACGACTGGCTTCTTCAGCTTCGTCAAGCGTTCCACGATTGTTATGCTACCGAAGTGGGACATCGATATATTCTTTGACAGCATCCCGAAGTAAGTGAATACCAAGAGAATTTAGCGTGTCCTGTAGTACTTCTGGTACTCATCTTTAGCCGCAATGTAGATACCACATCACGACCACATACCTCCGCGCCTCCTTTCTACACCAGCTCGTTCACCACCCACGCTTCAAAACTGCTGATATGAAGTCGGTTAAGACAATCGGAAGCGGCGGAGCGTACCTCCCTCCCCAGCTCGCAGACCAAGTTTGCGCCCGTTTCACAGACATGCCAAGAGTTACTGAACGTGCGTCCACGTATCGTGTGTAAACCCCCTGGTACTACTGTTAATCTTTACAGGTTATGGCATGACCGAATTGGTAAGTGATCTCCCAATCTGCTCCTTCCAGCTCACTGACGTCACTGTCTGAGATAGACAACATCCATCGCCATGACGCCCATCCCCGGCATGCTCAATGGACGTGCCAAATACAAGCCTGGCTCTGCCGGAATTCTCCTCCCCGGTGTCGAAGCCCGCGTTGTCCGTCCTGACGGGTCCCTAGCGGGTCCGAACGAGGCGGGCGAGCTTCTCGTTCGCGGAGGTTCTGTGGCGCTGGGATACAAAGGAAACGACAAGGCCACTCGGGAAACGTTTGTTGATGGATGGGTGCGCACGGGCGACCAGATACGGATCGATGAGGACGAGGTGCTTTTGTAAGTTGATTCGACGAGTACGATATGTCCACTCATTATCGTCGAACTGTTCTGTTTGCAGTTTTGAAGACCGCATCAAGGCAAGCTGCACCATCCATAAACATACTTCGTTCCGTATTGTACTGACTCCCGTCCTTATAGGACACACTCAAAATCTCAGGCATGCAAGTTTCTTCCCGTCGAAATTGAGGACACGATCCTGGCACAGCCCGACAAGCTCATTACTGATGTGAGCGTCGCGGGCGTTTCGGGTGGGTGGACCTCAGACGAACGCATACCGCGCGCATGGATCGTATTATCTGCAGCGGGCGCAGCGTTGGGTGAGAAAGAGGTTGTGACACGGCTCGATGCGTGGGTGCAGCAGCGCCTGAGTTGGTTTAAGTGGTTGACAGGAGGCATTGAGATTTTAGAGGTGGTAGGTTTTTCCCGTTTTATTATGGAATGAGTTGATCAAGGTCTTGGGTAGATTCCAAAGTCGCCAACTGGGAAGGCGTTGAGACGGGTGTTGGTTGAGGGGTATGAAAAAGATGTGAAACTGCTTGCGAAATTGCATTAGGAAAGTGTGAGATTCCTGCAGGCAGCTATGTCCCATGTACGCGTCTTTAGATCACGCACTCATTCTATGAAAAATTGTTGTCGATGAACACCAGCAGCGTCTTATACAGATTTCTTATCAAGTTGGGACAACAACTCATCTTGTCTACTGTGTTGCCACCAAGTTCCGATGTGCT
Organism: Suillus subalutaceus; assembly: GCF_016647625.1. Taxonomy (NCBI): domain Eukaryota; kingdom Fungi; phylum Basidiomycota; class Agaricomycetes; order Boletales; family Suillaceae; genus Suillus; species Suillus subalutaceus. The sequence goes on from NW_024540297.1 coordinate 189,266, forward strand.
GTTCGCTCTCTTTTACCTCGCTGATCGGAATATAATGCAACAAGGACGCGCAAGATTGGGCAGGACTTGTGCAAGTCTTATGAGAACTGATGAATCGTTAGACCCTCATTCCATCGTGCCGGAACCTCTCATCTTAGCTCCTACTCTTTGCATTGCCTCAATTCAACTCTCCGATCGCTCACTCTTGCCCGGTACTTTTTTTCCTCCAGGTGTTTTTTTCACGCCTCACAGTTCACAATGCATCATCACTACACGCATCTGTTTCATGATGCTCTCGTTCTCACCATCTTCGTTATAAATCTCGCAAATTGCAACTACATGTTAAATTGTAGTGTGCGCAATAGACTATGATCCACATATTTCGTCCCACCTTGTCACTTCTCTCATTTTTGCCTCACTGAATGTGCTAAGTGAAACAGGAACTTGAATGACCACAGGATGACCGCAATAGCAATATCCATCTGTTCAGCTTCTCAATTCGCTATGACGAAGTACCAATGTATATGCTTCAACATAATTCACTTCACCTCATGGCGCATGCGCAGTGATATCTCTGGCAGAATCAACATCCCTGTCCATCGTTACGTGCTCTCACAAATCGACACAAACATCATGAGTGCGTCGACTCAAGTCATTTACTTGGACAACCCTAAAGTTAGACTAGACGCTGGGTATAGAATAGAATATCAAGTATGATCCACTGCACACTCGGTCACATCTAAATTGTATCTGAAATCTCCATGATGGGTCCATTGCTGCGGTTAATGTCAGTACTAAGGTCTGCAAGTGTTAGTTTTAGTAAGCGCGAGGAAGAGAAAGGGTTTTGAAAAGACTCACTCGTCTCGGCACTTTTTCCAGTGTTGTCCATGTGTCATGAGGCTCAAATCAAGCTCAGGACCTCCTCTGGGTATCACTAATGCAGTTGCGGGGCTATAAAACGGGTATCGAGAAGCAGGCGGTACCCAGAATAACAGCCGATGTTTGGGTCCTATCACCCATCCGCTGCCACCATCCAGGACAAAGGGAGTCGAACTGCGGTCGTCGTGGAATGCTCCCTCTGTTAACTCAGAAGTGTTGCGCAGCGCATGGATGGAGTTGGGCGAGAAGCAAATGAGGTGATTGTTCCAAGTGTTCGATATCATGATAGTAGGTGGTGGCCGCGATCGGGGGATGCTCATCTGAAAATGCTGGATGACATGACTTAGCGCATTGTTACGACGGCTGCCTCAACAGCCGAACAGTATTGTCCTTTGAACCAGCGACGATGCGAGTGCCGTCCGGCGAGAACAAAACCGAGTGAACTGAATCAATGTGCCCCCGTAAGGGCTCACCGACTGGCTTCCCCGTTGCTCCATCCCACAGCCAAACAGTCTGATCCCAAGAACCAGTGACGATGCGAGTGCCATCCTGCGAGAACGAGACCGAGGTAACTGAAGATGTGTGCCCGATGAGCACGGTCTGAACAAGCCGGCCAGTTCATATCACGTCCAGATGCCACGCGGACAGTATTCGGAAATCATGCAGAAAGATTTCTCGATAGCGGAGAGTCGGCAGGCGAAAATGGGAGTGCTGATAATTAGTTGTATTCCAGGACACTCGTTACGCACCGTGCTCGTTGACTCACCGAGATCCTCAAGTTCACGTTTTCCTTGAACTTCCCCAGAAACCGACGGACTTTGCCGAGGGGTCGGTGCTAGACGAAGGATTGCAGCACGTTGATGTCAATGTAAGTGTTTAGAGTGGAGTGAATTAAGAGTGTGTAGTGCCCCGAAGTAGATCGGCTCCCAATTGGGTGGGAAACACAAGTTCCTGAACGCATCAAATACATCAGTGGCAAAGACCTAGGCCTCAAGGCCTCAACGTTGCACCGCTCGGTAAGCATGTTTCCTGGTCATTCTTAAGTCGAAGTTCACCGCCCTCGCGCATACCTATTCTGCGCTGTCCTGCTATGTTCGCGCCACTCCCTTAAACGCCCATTGCCGAGCTACCCGACCAGTACTTGATGTCGATATCCCTGACTTCGACTCCCACAGCGCTGCCAGCTCTGATACCGGCAACAGAGACTGCCACTTCTCCGAATTCTGCTCCCAGCCCCTCCTTCCCTATACACGAATTTGGCTTCCCATCCTCATGTCCGCCCTCTCCCATACAGAACTTGGGTGTGTAGTGTAGCCTCTCCTTGACGGTATTTTGTTCTTTACGTATCATGAAATTTTAATTTAAAATTTTCATGTCTTTGCTTTACTGAGTAAGGACAGATGAGGATACAATATATAAATTATGATTACGAAAATTTGACAGAGATATGTATGTAGACACTGGGAAGTATGCACGAGGTGGCAAGATAGATGAGGAGGAAAAAATCCAGGATGCAGTGGAGATAACTGAAGAAAAAAATACGAAGGCGCCTGCCGCCAGGTAGGGGTAATAACTGGTGGGGAGAGACAACGAGGGAGATGTCGACGACGAGCGCGAAGGAGAGCGCTAGATCTCGTGATGCGCTGTTGCGAAAAAAATAACCGGCGGCGACGGCATAGCTAGGCTGCAGGTTGAAGGAGCAGGCGCGGAATTGGCAAGATGCAGAGAGGTGGCGGCATTCATGGGCACAAGGGTTGGAAAAAAGGCAGAGGATGCTGTTTGCAAAGACTGCGAGCTCGACGAGTAGGACAATGAAAAAAAAGATTCGTACCTTTATCCAACGCAGTTTGTGGGGTCCAACCTTTACTAAATAACGTCAGTTGAATGGTAACATGGTTTCTAATTATGTAAAACATAGAGAGCCGATCTATTTCGGAAACATCACTCTTCGAACCCTGAGCGCAAAAAGTTCAGACACCCTCACGTCATTCACAATGAAAAGACCCCAGACGTGTTCATGCTACCCGGTCATCATTCGGATCTTTCTCGGTTCCTTCGAACGACTTCAAACCTAAAGCGAAAAAAAAAACCTGCAGACTCTGCTCAACATAATATTCGCTACAGCTTGATGACTACTGAAGCACTGTCATCTAGAACCCTATGGGACATTGTCTCTACCTGCATGCTGACTCTCCTTGCATGCGTATATAGTTCCGTTCACCCCAATGTCCCGAGTCCTACAGACACGCTCGTTCATATTTTATTGCGACGGTTTGGCATCATGGGATTTGCACTACTCTCTCCTGAAACGGCTGTTGCATGGGCTTTGCGCCAGTGGCTCTGGTCTCGTCATGTTACAGCACAGTTTAAGGACCACTTCAGTGTTCGTCGTCCTCAAGAGCGGTATGAAGGTGATTCCTGCTCTTGAGCGCATCCCTACGTCATTCCTTATGCTTCTTATTAAGAACATGATAACAACCGGGCTCTCGCCCACCATGCTGAAGGTGAACCATCCGGACCAATGTTTATTCGGCAGTTCCATACTCTTGCGGAGCCATTCAAGGAGTGGCTTAAGGTACATTATTCAGAGCAACCCGAAGGTGAGATTGACTCGACCTCTCTCAAACCATATCTGAAACTTCGCTCATGTGCATCCGTAGATTACACATGGACTCAGACTCACAGCTTCTTTGCGCTGATGGGCGGTTTTATGCTTTATGTGGATGGGGAACCCTACCAGACACTATCGCCTGACAACCTTCTCTTTCTGATACGTACCGGCTCTATCGATGCCCCTGCCCTGACAGTAAGGCAGATCTACGACCGGAGCAAAGGGAATGCGATATCAAAAGGATTGGTCATTTTTCAGGGGGCTTGGTTTATCATGCAACTCCTTTCCCGCGTCATTTATCACCTCGACATCACACATATTGAAATGGCGATACTCGCTTTTGTCGTTCTCAATTTCTTTTCTTATGCTCTGTGGTGGAATAAGCCTCTCGATGTACAATGTCCTCATCCAATTTACTGGAAGTCGACCAAGTCCACCTCAGAGATAAGCTTTCCTAGGCACGTTTGCGCCTTCATCATTTTTACCGCTGCTGATGATGTCCCTCATAGCGTCTCAGAAGATGATGATCTCCCTGTGTCTTCGGAGATCGTTGTTCTGTATATCATTGACTCATATTTGCAGATCGGTGGTGTTGATGCCATGTCCCCTCGAAAGCTGCGAGCTCCAACGTTCGATAACATCCGTGGCATCAAACTAAAACCCTGGGAAAGTAATGTTCTTACGTCCGTTGGATTCACAATGACAATCATCTTTGGCGGCATCCACTGTACTGCTTGGTTGTATACTTTTCCCTCATATCAAGAACAGGTCTTATGGTTCACGAGTGCCATCATTACAACGTGCACGCCCTGCATTAGTTTCGTGGTGGCCTTTGTTCTGCTTAGATCGAGAATTGAACGAAGGGGCTCTGAGTCGCTCAAGTTTACAATGTTTCTCAGGACATGTCTTGTATTTTACTCCACAGCACGTGGCCTCCTGCTCATACTTATGTTCACCACTTTACGCAATCTTCCTTCTAGCGCATACAAGGTGGTGTCTTGGACTAGTTTGGTGCCGCATTTGTAGTTCTTGCTTATAAATATTCAAAATTCAATATTTTGATCTTATAGTAAACATTGGCGGCTGGTGGCCTGCTAGCGGTCCGCCTACTTTTGTGAGTCCATGTACATGCCACGGCGCACGCGGCTCAAATCATCTTCAGAGCGAGTGACAAGACTATTTGCATAATTTCTAGATCTCGATTGCAAGATGATGCTCCCATCCAAACACTACGCCTCCTCACAGCAAATGAAACTAGACAAGATGCTATCATCTTTGCTCACGAGTATCAACGGCTAGGCTCCACCCTCCAGACTCCCCAGCAGCACCGTCGCCCATTTCACTGGTAAGTTCCTGTCGAGCCTGAAGTAACAGACCCAATTGCCTTGTACATATAACCTCGTGCGCTCCATCCCACCTCAGATGCTGCTATATAGATCATACACCTCACTGCGGCCCTTTTGTCCTTGAACCTTTGAAGTCCGGAGTCCTTTGCCTCATCCCGCATCCACCATCGCTTTGGTTGTTACACCTCCTTCTGTGACCCAACATGTCCGAGTCTTGCTGCATCCCCACAATGACGATGATCCTCTTGATGGGTAGCACTATGACCGAAGATACCCAGTGAGTGTTTCCCTCGTACTTACAATTCAAAGTTGATTCCAAATCACAAGACGCATCCCAAACGTGTGTGCTTCCGCACAGATACGACCATCCACAACGATCAGCTGGCCGTACATAATAAACCGGCGTGTACACCACGAGTGATGGCAAGTTGACCTGCGATATCGTGTGAGAAATGTGCGATGTAACAGCTCAACTCGCCAGTACCAGAAGTTAGAACGGCAACTCAGATCTCAAATACGCGCGTGGAGATGTCTTGAAGCTGCACAAAACCGTTGTGGCACTTGCATTTTCGATGCCAGCGGACACATGAACAATAATTTTTGACATTGTTGGATGGAAATTCGTTCCACCTCAACCAATCTCGAGTACACACACATCCAATCATGTCGCACTTCCCCCAGAGACACACGAAAAGCCTTGAATTCTGTATGATCACCCACGGCGTTCAAACCCATTGATGTCTACTTACCAGCTTCAGAAACACGACCATCACTCTTTCGATTAGCACCCTTTCTCTGATCTCTTCACCACTGCAAACGGTCATCTATGGATCAGATTAGCGTGATTTACAGCGTGCTCCTTGTATCCTCTATCATTATGAGACGCGTCGATGTAGTTATCGCTCCCCCACAAGGTATATAGCCTCCTCGTCACAGGAAGAGGTTGGGACGTAGTTGTCCTAGTTGGTGCGTACTCATGTCGATCCTCTTCTTGCCTCCGAATCTTATGGTACTGACCAACGTGTCTTTCCTGCAGAGCAAGCTTACAATTTCATGCATGAATATACGTCTGATGCCAGTCTGTCTTTGACATTTCCATCGTGAACGCGAGGGCAGGATCGACGGGTATCTCACTGCCGGCACCAAGCAAAATATTGAGGAATACCACACCGCTGTATTAGACAAGCGATTAATATATTGTAGATCTTGATATTAGAGGTACACGTGCTTTTTCTGCGACGTTGTGTCATCGAATACAACCGATGAAGCGCTACACGGAGGATCAGATCCAAGAAATATAACAAAGACGGATATTCATTGGACTAGCGTGAGCTCGGTGACTATACGACGATACAAGTATCATACAACATGTTGATAACATACACATGGTTACAGTCAATGGGATAATGCATCGGAAGAGCGAAGATATCGAAACTTAAATACCCGGTGAATGTCAGTGAAGCCACTCTAGAGGTAGAGTTGTGCAACCGTGTAGAAGTTTGGGTAAAAGGAATCAAATGACAATGAGCTAAGTGTGACCGTGGGCACCATCATGGCTGCTATTTGCTGCACCATCCTGGCGAGGTATGTCAACGCGCTCCAAGCGCCATCGAGGAGGTACCCTCAATCTGCCATGTGACCAACACGAATAATAGCAGAGGAACGCATTGCACCAATGCACATCTGGGAGCGAATCGATGTCAGATAAGTCGTCTTCATGGGGTACGGTAGCCTGCTGGCGAGACGGATATCGGGTATCGTCTACTTTCTTGTATTCCGGTAGTTTGGCAGCAGCAAGTCGCTGTAGAACACAGATCAGCAAAAAGGCAGTGAGAAGTAAAGAATTAAATTACACGGAATTTCCGCCCAGGTGCGACTTCAACGACTGGTGGCCCGATCCTATGTCTTGGCGCGAGAAAAGAAAGATGCTGGCGTAGGAATTGCGTGACTCCGTTCAGGGGGAGAGGCGGAGAACTTATTTCGAACTGGATTCGCACATAATTATGTATTGTGAGTTTGATAATATGGAGACTAACATGATCAAGCTGAGGTGCGGCCTGCCACGAGAGCGAGGACACCGGTAGGGGCAATGTAGCAGGGACCTGGAACGCCATCGTCGAGTCAATTGCAAAAGAAACAAGAGAAGAAACATACATCTAAGGGATCACGAGGTTGGTCCTTCCAACCAGGCCGTAATACCCAGCATATATCTTGCTCACCCTGATAAACATGAAGATACAAAATAGAAGGAACAGCTGCCGACATCGTCTCAGCTTGCAAGTGCGGGTGGGCACTTGGTGATGCAACCAGAAAATGGTTTAAAATGTCCGAACAACGCCAATAATTTGGGATACGAAATAAACAGTCAATACGACGGAAAATTTGCCAAGACTTTTGCAGTCTCCTTGCAGTCCGACACTCCGTAACATCAAAAAACAAAATAAGTACCTGAATCAAGAAGAAAAAAAAATTGCTCCCCGCAGAACAACAGACAACCGTTAACTTCACCATATATCTCCCATGTTATATATCATTTCCAGTCGATATATGTACGCGCTCCTGGAAAGCGATTGAGGCCATGCCAGTTGCTACGTTGGAGTCGCCATGAGCTTAGCGTGATATTCTCGAATGCCAAGGATAGGGCGCTAGTCCCAGCATAAACATCTGCGTGACCGTCAAAATCCCCCCCCCCAAAAAAAAACTAGAAACCCAGAAACAGTCTCAATTTATGTAGAAGATTGGTCCTATAGAAATGATGAATCGTGACCGAGCGTAGGGTCATCTGAAACTAGGGTCATACTGTTAGAGGACTTGGATGGATGTGAGGGAGTGGCGCACCTGAGATGTGACGATGACATTCATGCTAGATAACACAAGTCAGTGCTCGCATCACCGAAATGAGATCGAAGGGTGATATCCATTACTACAAGTTGGTTGACTGAAGTATTTTTGCATGAATGTGAAGTCCATCCGGGGGCTCAAAATAGTGTTGATCATGGACGATGGTGACAGGCATCAAGTTTCATCAGAGACATCCAGTCTATATCCTAGGGCTCTCACAGCCGTTTGCAAAACTATTAATAAGGGCTGAAGGCGGCATCACACTGTTGGCACGCCATGAGAAAAGTCAAAGATTCAAACAAGTTGAGGTAATGACTCACCCGTGTCATACAGTTATCAATGCACACCTCGACACCTAATCCGATGTAAAATTTGGTCTAACAAATGCCTAGGTGTGATGTGATGTGACTTTCGGAAAAGCTTGCCATCAAATGAGTGGCATTATCCGCCCACCGGCCCAAGCGCAATAGCTCCTCCGAGGACATTCAACTTGAATGGGCTGAGATCATGTCGGGATGACACAAATGTTGGATGTACAGAAAGATAGCTCACCTGTGCAACCAGAGGACCCTTCAAGCACACTTCCCAACGCCTGATATTCCTGTTCCTCCTTGTCCTGGGCAAATGTCGCCTCACGCAAACTTTCTCACCCTCCACCTCTGACATCGCCCTATCATATCATAAGGACACTGATAGTAAGCGTTAACGCGGAATCTGATACAAGGCGCACCACACTCAATTTGCATCATGCAGTTCATATGATATGGATGCACAAATCGTCACAGCCTGATCCATGATTGATGTATGGTGCATAACACTATCCCTGGATTACAACCGAAAATAAGAGGGCGCTGGGGAAAGACTCAGGCGTTACCATTGCAACCACAGGAAGTCTTCGAATCACACAGGGCTCGTGGATAGCCCATGAAACATTGTTGATTCTATTCTTGAAAAGCGTCGGCTGGCCGAGCGTCTGCCACGCCATCAGAGAAGTCAGAAATGAAAAGGTAAACGCCACAATGTGGTAGTAGTAAACACACCTCCGGGCCGCCAATGCACATTCCTCGATGTACCACATTCGACGCTCAGCGTTCAATACCCGCTTTCCCCATCCCACCCAAATCCTCGCTGCAGTTATTGGTCGCCTCACGCACAGTTGCCTGTTCACAACACACCTTCTGCCTCGGACATTGGACTGTAATATCACGGGAATGAGAACAATGTAGGAAGGGTAGTGCCGCTCTAGACCGCACAGGCGATCTGATGAACATCCTAGCGGTGCGTGAAATCGAGATCCTTAGTGTCCGGTCCGTGTCAAAGGCGAGTGCGCGTTATTTGTGGGTGCCGGGTATCTGCCAGTGCAGAGCGTTCAGCAATGTCATTTGGTCTCAGCTGGGCCGTGAACTGAGTTTAAGAATTGAATATTGAGCAGCCCTACTAGTAACTCATCAAAGATGCTGCGGTGCATGTGGGAATTTTAGCTGGCTCACCATGTGAGCATCATTAAGATTTGATTACTCATTTCCGGCTATCATACACGGTGCGTGACTTGGAACATCGATCTTGTACAAGCATGACTTAATTCGATTTGAAGCACGCACGTAGGAATTTGTATCACTCGCATCCCATTGTGAATCAGGATGTGTGCATTACTGTCAGGCTGTGAAATCGGTGCGAGTCAGTGCATTTTTTTTGGCATCTCTATGATACGATGACTCAATGACTGGTGGCCTCCGCACAAGGACTGTAATTAAGCGTTGAGTGGTGTGCTTGAGCCAGCCGGGTGGGACGGGTGAGTTATGTGTTTCCCAGAGCTTCGTCTGGACGTCACCTATGTTTCAACCCTCACTAGGCCTCACTTTTCTCAGAGGCATTGTGCAGACAAAATGTGGCCTTGTAGAACGACTTCAAGTTGGAGGAATTTTTACGCTTCCCGGGGAGGTAAGGGCTACTGAGACGGCAGATGGTAACATCACACACAGGTTTGTGCTGGGTGCATGAACTACTTAATTTTACTGATCGGTGATATTATGGAACTCCTGAAGTGAGCAAGCATCCATCTGGAGAATGGAAGCGAGTCGCCAATTTGAGAAAAGTCACTTCGGTCTTTCAACCATTCTCTGCATGTGGCTGTTTTACATCTTCACAGCCCACATCTACGTCGAGTCAATCAAGGGACCCTGAATCAAGTATCCCTTGATTTCAAGTGCAAATGCTTACTTCGGTCGACCGTATGGTTCTCGTTTCATCCATACAGCAAGCTCTGGGCCGTGGTACTTTTTAAAAAAAAACATATTTATTGTCCTTTGGGGTCGAAACCCTAGGCGGACATAGCCCTAGATCGTGGTACTTATATCTGGCGTGCACATAATTGTCCTGTGTCCCCCGGGCTTGCCTTTCATTCTCACTATTATCTAACAGTATGACTGTAGTCTCAAATGATCCTATTTGGTGGCCGGTCATCAATGGAGCTCGTATTTTCAGCTATTTTATAGGTTCGTGGAAAGCTAGTCAGACGATGATGTTTCGATCTAACCTTGGATGTGGCTTCGCAGTTGCCGCCTGCATTGGGGGAATTTATGATTGGGGTGAGCAGGACAACATTCAAGAATTACTGATAGCCTTACGGTGTATCTAGCACTCACATTTGGACAAGAGGTAATATGATATTATTGCTGGATCCAGAGCAGTCACCTAACACAAAATGGTATCTATAGATTGAACTGGTCTGGGTGAGCATAGTCACACATCATAAGAGCAACATGAAAACACAACGAACTTGCGGCAGAGGCAACGCTGGTCACTCATGACCATTCTGTATTTGGGTGTGGGTACCTTGCGTCATGATTATGGTTGGCAGGTCGTGCTAACTTGCCAATATCCCAGGCGCGCTATCTCGGAATACTATATGCTGTGTATGTTTGGAATACTGAGCAATTGACAACACGCTGATCAACTGTGTCCCATAATCAGCTTCCAGATTCTGTGTATGTCTCCTCACATGATCTGTGTTTGTTTCTTTTAACCGACAACATACAGTGGCTGTTCCGACAGTTCCGCTGACTGATTCGGTGAGTATTTTGCACCAATACCCGACATTCCTGCCTAATTAACTGCACTCCCCATTGTAGAGGTGAGTAAGATTCTGACCAGCTGACACAATATAATGATTGCCACAGCTGTGAGTTTCTCGTGAATGTGTGATCCTCTGAGGCTAATCACCACCTGAATTATCAGGCTACATTATATTCATCGCATCAGATTGGGTGGGTGCCATCGTGAATGCAATACTGGATGGTGAGCTACGCAGTTGTAATGAGTGAGTGATGTTGACTTGACAGAAACATCGCACTAGTCATTATGCTCGCTCGATTATATGCCATGTATCAAAAATCCAACAAAGTGCTGATACTTCTTGTTGTAATCTTGCTGACCGTTACTATCAGCGATGGAGTGCTTAACGTAATGGCAACGAGGAATACTTCAGCAGGTACGCTTGATTATGGATGAATGACCTACATGTACCAGGCGTATATTAACGAATACCAGAGGAGTTCATTCTCTCCGGCACCTATCAATGCGGTGTCACTTTCGACAGTGATAGCAAAATTACAAATTCTATGACTTGGATAGTCGGAATTGTATGGGAGGTCCTCGTATTGTGTCTCGCAGTCTGGATTGCAGTAAAACACTTCCATGAACTGCGACAACAATCTGCAGGAGGGATTATCGGGGACTGTTTTACGGTGTTAATGAACACTCACCTGGTTTACTTTTTGAGGTGAGCTCATAATATCATTGCGGTTCTCTTTTCCGCTGAACTTCTGCACTTGCTAGCTTTGTTGCCGCTTCCTGCTTCCAGATTGCTGGGTTTTTGTCTCCAACATTGACGGTACGTCATTCTGTTGCCGATATCTGCATGCGCCGACTATCGTTCATCATTTCTATAGCTCTCGGATTCTACGGCAACTCAGTTTTATTATGGTTGTCTCAGCATTTTTTCCATCATGCAGATGTTTGTGCTGGGACCACGCTTGATCCTTGGGGTCAGAGAATATCACGCTAAGCTCATAGCGGACTCCGATGCGGCAACCGACATGGCTTCAATTGCTTTCCAGGAGCGTGTGCATGTGACAACTAGCAGCAGTGTGTAGTAGCATGGGAGAAGCTCGATGTGATGACTGTGGTAGGGTACTCTGGAGGAGTGTGTATGATTTCCTTGTTCTGAGTTTTATCACTGTACTTATTTATCTAAATTCTTCGCTGGTCCGAAGTATATTTGACTGAGAAGTTGGTCCGTACAACACAACCAATATTATTCTTGTAGTAGAATGTCTCATGACTTTACTTGAAGACATTGTGCGTAAACGAGTGGCATACAAGATGTTGTTGCAGAGGATTAGGTTCGCAGGCTACCACAGGCTCAGCAAAGTTTCAACTTGAAAATTACACCTACTTGCGGCGCATGGACAACCATGCAGTCATCGAAGAATGGCGAATATGCGACAGAAAAACCTCAACAACCACGCTAGATCACATATCGTTACCATTGAATCTAAGAGCAGGGCGACCGCGTCAGGTACCGCAAGAGAGGCCAATTAATTCCCGCACAGAACAATTATCGCAAACCTGACAAAATACCAAAAGTGAGTGCATAATTTAAATCCAAACCAAAGACATACGCCCACCGCCTGTGAGTATATGGTGATAAGGCGAACCATGCGAACGAGAGCGACGTGAGTGAGCACCTCCTGACGTGATAAACGTAATAGTTTCAGCTCTGGGTGATCTTTGGGGTTAGCAATGGCGCAATACAATGACTCTGGAAATTCTCTGCCTCTGGATGATTTTTCATGACGCTCAATCGTCACATTCGATCACGAGAAGAACATGTGGTAATTCGAATGATTCCTGGACAAGGCACAAAAATGACAAGAGTATCAATGAGTGGTTATGCACGGTGAAGCTATGGTCGACATTTTGAATCCGAGGTGGTTTCAACATGAAATCACAACTATATAAAAAGGGTCATTTGTTGCTGTGAAAGTGAACATGTCAGTCTTGCACGACAGAATGAGAATGAAAAGTATACTTGTGATCCTGAGGGACCAGTTCACCACGAATTGGAAACTCTCATTATGCTCCTTCTAGCTCTCCCCTTTCACGTCTCACAAATATCGGGCTCTCTGAAAGGAACCAGGAGAGCGCAGCAAATAGAAACCAAACGTCGGATTGGGGGGTGGTTGTCAGTCAGAAAGATCTGGAAGATGATTTGACATTCGACTTCATTGGATCGTCTGGGATGTCGCAACCTGAATCAAGAGGGGAAGACATACCAAACCATCTTAATTCGTATGGAACTAGCAATGTGCCTTGTTGAACACTCTAGAAGGTTATGTTATGAGGTGTCAGCGCGGATAGGAGTGCACATACCTCAATGTTGTGAATCACGCTTCAAAGGTAACGACCGTGGTGAGTAAGAAGTCGAAATTAGCGAGTAACTGAAGTCAATGTCAGTAATATTCAAGAGAACTAGTGTCAATGAGGATGATCAATATACAAAACACGAGTAATGACTGGGAGGAACAAAAACTGGAATCACGCTATGGATTCGCTAGACGTTTGGGAAGTGGCTGTTGGGATTATAAGTACAGACCTTTGGAACGTGTTTTGGGCCTGCAGACCACGCACATTGAAACTCCTGGTGCATGTGTCACACAGTCACGTTGTGACCAACCAAGCTAGCTCCTGGGTGGGTCTGAATGGAGGATGAGAGATAAAAACAGTGAACACAGACAAACGGGGATGCGAAGAAGTTCGTTTAAACCTGGCAGAAAGATAAAAGAAATACGGTGACGAATCTCGGAAGCAGGTTATTTTGAGGGAACGCACGGACCAGTACTCCTCCAGGAGAGAAGTTCCTGTGGGGCGTCAATTGCGTTTTGCATGAATATGTATCTGATGCTAGTCTGTCTTCGACATTTCCATCGTGATCGCAAAGGCAAGATTGACGGGTCTAACTACCAACATCAAACAAAATATTGAGGAATACCATGCTGCGAAATTAGACAAGCTATCGTAGATCTTGATACTTGGAGGGTACACGCGCTGTTTTCTGCGACGTGTCGTCCAATACGATCGATACAGCGGTGCTACGTAGAGGGTCAGATACAGGAAATTTAAAAAAGACAGATACTCATTGGACTAGCGTGAGCTCAGTAAATATACGAAGATACAACACATTGATAACATACACCACATGGTCAGAGTCATGGGCTGGAATCAAGTACTAGACAACTTGAATACACCAACTCACCTCGACGCGTTCTGCCAGTAATTCTGGCTAAGGTGAATCGTCAGAAAAGTGATCCTCTGCTTGTCCCGACGATACCACTGATACACACGCCTCTGGGGAAAGGAAACCTCTCCTAGTGATCTCGACAACGTGGCACGATTCCTGCTGAATATTACTCGAGAATTACAAACATAATCCGTCACTGGTAGAAGCTCGGGCTTGTGCCCAATGTTCCAATAGTGATCGGATGATCTAGTCTGGGCGGAGAACGAGCATCGATGATGAGCATAGATATATCAGGCTTCCCTTTTCAAACTCTCAAGCTTGGATATAATTAAGTCACCTACCCATCAATGCACTTTAGTGAGAATGTGACCATGTATATTCTTCCGAAACAAGACATTCTACACAAGACAGCCATAAAGCTGCAGGTAAAATGCGAAACTCGACAAATGAATGCTCAACTGATGTCATATCGACGATGACCGCACCTCTAAGTTGTTACTTACCGCAAGGCGATAGTCCTTGTTCTTGCTGTGACCAACTAGCCAAAGTTTTAAATCCACTTTCTTCGTGCTGGACCTAAGACTACATCAGTGAATGAAAATTTGGAACGAATAGGTTCAGTGTACCCAGGAAGAGGCACGGCGACTGGATCAAGAACATTTTCTTCCTCTTCATCCTCGAGTTCGTCACCATAGACCGGCCGTGATTCCTGCTTCTTCCCCTTTTTCTGGAATCAACTGAGGCAAAAGAAGAGAACCCATGGTCGTGTTCCGTCATCCACACCGATAACGTCGGCCTAGAAAATAATACGGTCAGATCTCACGATCCCAATAGAATTGTAGAGACAAACGTAGGTAGCTTGTCCAAGTGGAACATCGACAACTTTTACAGGTATTTGTTTGGGTTTACGCGCCTTTTGCTTCCCCTTGTCTGAAGGCGACTGAACGGAATTGACAAAGGCCCTGCCACCGGGCAAGGGAGTCGATGGAGAGCTGTCTCCATGAAGACGATTGAGAGGCAATGGCGATGCAGCAGGGAACTGCAGTGCGTGTGTTGAGTGAACTGTGAAAGAAACAAGAGAAAGAGAGATACATCTAGGGGATCACGAGGTTGAACGTTGAACCTTCCGACCAGGCCATAGTGTGTGATGCTTGTGAGGGGTATGAGGTCAGCGAGGAGGCGTGTTGGTGGTGGTGTCGCAGAGGCTGAGGCTCGTTTACGACAACACGTCATACTTGTGAGGCTGGTGATGTCAGCGATGCAGCGTGGGAGTACTCCCGGGAGCTGCCGGGCCATTCTGGTTCAGGGTGGTGTTGCTGATGTCACGGTGGGGGCAATGGGAGGTGTATGTCATGAACTTGTCGATCGCACACCTCTTGGCCAGAGCTCACTAGCACTCTTCCTTCCAAGCGGAACGCCAGCCTTCCAGTATTGATACAATGGTGAGACACCGATGAGTCCCCGAATTTTGCTATTATCCTAAGACTTGAATATTCTAGGACTTGCACAGTGATATATTGTACACTTTCAAATCGGAGAGGCAGCCTTCGGAGTCAGGGTTTCAAATCAAGGTAACGTTCTCGAATATCTTTCATTGTCTAACTTACGCTAGAACCACTCTAGCATGTGCACAGACAGACGCAACTTGCTATCGCCGCAAAAGTCCCCCCGGAGGTCATCGTTATGATCCTTGGAAAGATACCTCGACCCCGTCTGCCACAATTAGACCTGTTCTCTCCTACTACTCCCGCCTCTTCTCCATTCCGGTCACACGTCCCGGACGTTGCTCTCGTCTCGGCCCCTCTTGTTTGCATGTCCTGGCACGGTCCAGCCACAGAAGTTCTGTATGAACATATCAATCTACAGACAACGAAGGAGTGTGAAATTCTGCATCGCACCCTTCAGTCCAATCCCTCGTTTGGTTCATGGGTCAAAGTCCTGCACTTGCCGCGTGGACAAGCACCACACCTTCCCGTATCGCGGCCGGCCGCGTCAACCACTGCCCCTGCTCGATTACTGCAGCTGTCCGCTGATATTTTCAGAGCTTGCAACTTGATCCATGAAATCGATATCATGGCTGAGGTGAGCATCTCCTGTTATTCACGGGCGGGCGCACTCTCAATTATTTCTCTGCGATTTAGTTTGGCCTTTTCTCAGAACCATCTGAGCACACGTACCTACGATCCATTCGCGTCACCAACGTTAACAATTCAATACTTGGCGGCCCGAGACCAGTCCGCTTTTTTGCTCTGCGAGAACTCACTCTCAACGGATTTCACTTCGATGGCTCGCAGACAAACTCGAGGGCGGACTCCATGTGGCCCGAGTTTTCGCAGCTTACGAAGCTTCGGTTAGAACACTGCACCTTCGTCAACGAGGATCTAACCCAGATTCTACCACGGTCAAATGCAAGGTTGAAATGTCTTGAATTGTTTGACACTCGTCACCCTTTCCGATCCAATAACTTTGAGCTTCCAGGTTTTCTATCTGGTTGTCTCGAAGAGCTCTGGATCGAGGACTGCTGGCCGTGGTCGTTCGAACCTTCCTTGCGATTGTATCAATCGTTACGAACTGTTCATGTCGATTGGGATGTTTTCAGCAAGGCGGCACCTTTCCTTCCTATTGGCGTGCGGGTCATATCTGTCAATGTACCCGTCTCTGTGGCAAGTAGCGCTCCAGACTATGAAAACTTTGAGGCGTCTTTGCGGTCGATATCAATGGGACTTCCTTCACTTGAGAGGGTCATAGTTTCGGGAGATAGCAAGTACCCATTGCTACAGGACGTGTTGGGTTTGAAGAAGAGTTTAAACCTTCAAGCTGTGAGACTGAGGGTAAATTATATTCGGCACGGCTGAGGTGAGTGGATTTGGCATCGTCTGACGCCACTGTGGCTTTTGTTACCCAAGTTGATGGAGTGTTTGGTTCGATTTGACATGCAGCATCTGGGTCTCGTGGCACGGAGTTCAAGTAATCTATAATTTACGTGTTTCAGCTTGAATCAGGGTTTGCCGATTGGTCAAATTATTTATTTGCGGTGTCTGGACCTCCGAGCGGCTGAATGCACTGCGTCGTCTCCACACGCCGAATACTTGTGTGACAAGGGACCAATGGGTTTACATATCTTAAACAATTAGTGTACACACAGACAAAGAAAGGGCACCAACGCCAACCGACTCCGGGAAGAAATGAGACTGAGAGAAGTACGAGATCGAGGCAGAAACAAGAAAAGAAACTAAAGACCCGCCCTGCGTGCTGTCATTCCAGCGATACCCATCCAGCGATACCCATCTCATTACGCTTTGCCTTCAACCTTCCTGGCAACATTGTGCACGAGCCGGCGATACATGTCTTCGGTGTCGTAGTTCGAGTCGCCTGCTGTGATACCCGTAATTCCCCAACCAACCTAGTAGGGAACTTGTCAATGAGACATCCAGAAAGAAACCAAATGGGAAACATACAACGCCGATATGGCTGGTATCTCCCTCTAAACCGAGGTACTCGCCCTACTCCAAGTGTTGAGTGAAATAAGGAGATACTGAAACCGGTCACCACATACCCATTTCGCGGAGCCGACAGAAACCATTCCGTCATTCTCTCCGAAAGCCTCGGGGTACCTCGGGTCGCTCTGATTCTTGATGTGTTTGTTAGAGATACTGACATCCATCCCATGAGCTGCCAGATCCGCAGAAAAAGAGGCAGACGTACAAAAAGAGGTGATTGATCCTAGGATCAAACTTCGAGGTAACACTGTAATACTTGATTCCCGCCACATCTTTGTAACTCGCGTTGAAGTGCGCCATGTTCTGCGGCGTCATATCATTCATGGCCTTTCCAGATCCTGACAGAAGGCCAAGCAGGATTTTGCACTGAAGTCTACTGAGAACACCTGAGAAACCATGGACTCAGTGGAAACGTCGATGGAGATGTGTATCGTAGCTCACCCAAGCTGTCGGACAATGAAGCGATGGGCGATCCGTAATGGGGCGTCGATATCGTGGTAATGGATAACACATTGTATCTGAGATCTGGCATGTGCACCAGACGTCTGGCATCGAGGCCACCCATAGAATGGCCTGATTCGACAAGACATCAGAACTTGTATGCGAAAAAAAGGAAATGACCGACCAATGAGATGGACGTCGGGCCTGCTAGTGCTCGCACCGGGACGAAGGCCAAGCAAATCGTTGATTTGCGAGTTTAGCTGACCGGCCCTCTCGTCGATACTGCCTGTCATACTAACTTTCGGTACAACTACTTTGCAGCCTTGGCTCTCCAAGTCTGCCTTTACGCCTCTAAAGTAGTTGATACCCATCATTCCGTCCGTGCCCAGGAAGCCATGACAAAGAACAATGTAGTTGTCAGGATAGATATCTGTGGTGAGCGATCATAGGTCAGTATGACATCGAACGTTTGGAGCAGAAATAAGACGTGCAAGGCATTGTTGCTCGAGTCCAAGTTGTGAGAATTGAAGGGAGAACTCTGTGGCGCAGGGGAAACTTTCGTAAATGTTCTGAGAGGGAAGGGAAAGCTCAGGCTGTCTTTTATAAGTCGCAAAGAGAGTAAAAAATTGTCGAGATGAGCTTACTGTATTGGCCAAGTGTTTGGGGTCTCAATTTAAAACCCACAGCTGCAAGCTGCACGGGTGTGAATTGGAGAACAGCGAGAAGTCCTCGTGTCAACATCGTGCAGTGGAATACCATACGGACGGTACTAGGTAATCGTAAAGTAGGGAAGGAGACATCTAACTTGGAAAAGGGATGCGAACTGCGAACAGCATGACACAGGGTCTATTCACAGGGTCTATTCGCGGTAACAGGGTGGAAGTGCTGACAGTGCCTGCTTTTCATCACTGTTAACTGATTTCGGACAGCAAAAGGTGCTTATCGTGGACGCTAGTATTAGAGCAGACGCTCATCTATAGATGTACACGCCTTATCAAACCCGTTCTGGAGGCGCCAACAATCATCTCAAGGCAGTACAATGTACAATGAAGCTTAAGCGCTAAGCCTTGGCTTGCCTGATAAGTTTGCAGCATGGCAAGCGGATGGGTACTAACCACTACTGGATTAATTACACGAACCAAAAATTTCGAGTGGGATGCGTCCGATGCGATTTGTGATCGTCCTAGTGAAAAGCTAATCGGGAAGCTACTAACGATCGTCAGATTTGCAATTCAAGTATTTTAATCTCCGATTCTCGAGGTTAGGGTTTATGTAACCCTGATAGGGGGGCGCTTTCTTCGAACTTTGGCGCCTTTGGTTCATAGTAGTCCTGAATTGCAGTGATAGCACCCCCTTGCAGTGATAGCGCCCTCTTAGCCCCGAGAACCGGAGATTTCAGTAGCAGTACGATGGAACCTAGGTACTCGGTTTCTTTGAGACTGTGGCATATTCATTGCACGCCTGCGACAGGATTTACAAGCGAAATCTCTTACACAATGAAGGTAAGTGTAGCCATCGCGAATAAGCCATGTACATATATGAAATACCATGCTGATTGTAGTTTTTAGGTGAGCGGTTATCATGGTCAAATCATATATGCCCGAACAACTGACACCTTTTGACACGCCCATTGTTGGCGCTTCAAGAACGGGTTTGATAAGGCCAAACTACATGCGTACATCTACATATGAGCGTCTGCTCTAATAGCGTCCACAATAAGCACCTTCAAGCTGTCCGAAAGAAGTTGTTAAACTGTGACGAACAGCAGGATTTAATTTTCCTTTTCTTTGGCCAACTACCGTCAAACTGGGTCGTTAGTCTCTTCTGGAGCAGTCATCAATAGGTGTTAGTCTTGCGCCCTTCGTGCATATTAAAGTGACTGACCTTCTTCATAACCGTCTATGCCTCCTTCGGCGTGTACGCATCCCTCGAAATTTCGGTTCGTATCATAACCCACATGTAATTAATCCAGTAGTAGTTAGTTCCCATCCGCTTGCCATGCTGCAAACTTATCAGGCAAGCCAAGGCTTAGCGCTTAGCGTTTAAGCTTCATTGTACATTATACTGCCTTGAGATGATTGTTGGCGCCTCTTGAAGAACGGGTTTGATAAGGCCAAACTAAACGTGTAGTCATCTACATACGAGCGTCTCCTCTAATAGCATCCACGATAAGCACCTTTTTTCTATCGGAAAGCAGTTAACAGTGATGAACAGCAGGCACTGTCAGCGCTTCCACCCTGTCACGCAATCTCAAGGATGCTGGTCTCACTCGAAAAATCCTTTGAAAACTTACTTCCGAATGTGCGTCAATTGAAGTAATTCAAAGTCAGGTAAGGAATGAATTGGACAACAAGGAAGCAACATCCTGATAGACCCTGGCGCCACCTATCAATCGTGTCTTCGGTGCTCCAGCCTCCACTTACAAGTATGTACGAAGACGACCCTTTGTCGTGCAGTTCGTAGTCAAAGTTAAATCGATTTCGCCCTTTCCCTGCTAGTGGTTCACAATTGCCTACTACCATGACTCGTCCTGCAGTCTGGGCTCGCCGGATTCATGTGCGGTGCCTCTCTCTTATGGATGATATTGAACGTAGCGCACAGCTGCAGATGCAAGCCCGACAAACGATGCAGTCTGTGCCCCTTCCAAAAGCATTTAAGTCGCCACAGAACCTGTCCGACTCTGTACGATGTACATAATCCAGCCTGACGAATGCGATTAGTGATCAGCCTCGGGTGGATCATACACTCAAGACAGACCTACATCTGCTACGAAGATCGTCGGAACGCTGAATGTATGCCGCCGGTCAGAAGAAATAAAGTTTAATAAACATGGTGATGCGACGAGACAAACTCAGTATCTCCACGCTGATGATAAGATGTGGTTCGTTAGTACAACATCAATCATTTAGCTTTCCGAACGTGCACGGCAGACGATATTCCAAGATAGCGCACCTAGGGTGTTTTCAAGAGTGAACATGAGTTTTCAACCACACCTATAATGCAAGCTGCATACACTCAGATATAGAACGGTCATAAGGGACCAATGTTGCCTCTGTCGCAAATCAATGCTGTTCTTCTGACGTGGAACTCTGCTCACCCAGACCAATTCGACCTATGAAACCAATCTTAGCTAGATGATTGCTCCAAAAATAGCATCAACGTACCTCTTGTCCGAATGTCAGTGCTGGAAAGACTTGTAAGAGATCAACAGTTCTTGAATATTATCATGCTCATCCCAATCATACGTCACTCACCCAAAGGCGGCCACTGTGAAACCACAGTCAAAGTGAGATCGAGAGGCGATATCCGTTACTGAAAGTTGATTGACTGCAGTATTTTGCATGCATGTGAAGTCCACCCAGGGGCTCAAAGTAGATGTTGATCGTGGGTGATGGTGACAGGCATCAAGTTTCACCAGAGACATTCAGTCAAGCGTCTATATCCTAGGGCTCTTACAGCCGTTTGAAAAACTAGTAATAAGGGCCGAAGGCTGTATCACACTATTAGCACGCCATGAGAAAAGTCAAAGATTCGAACAAGCTGAGGCAATAACTCACTGGTGCCATACAATCTGCCAATGCTCACTCCTCAACGCCTAATCTGATGTAAAATTTGGTCTAATAAATGCCTAGGTGTGATGTGATGTGAGGTTTCGGAAAAGTTTGCCATCAAATGAGCAGCAGTATCCGCCCGCCCGAGCGCAACAGCTCCTCCGAGGACATTCAACTTGAGCGGGCTGACTCGGAGATCATGTCGGCGTGACAGAAATGTTGGATATACAGACAGATACCTCACCTGTACAACCCGAGGGCCCTTCAAGTACACTTCTCAATGCCTAATCTTGCTGTTTATCCTTGTCCTCAGCGTATGTTACCTCATGCAAACCTTCCCACCCTCCACCTCCGGCATTGCCCTATCATATCATAGGGACACCAATAGTAAGCGGTAGTGCAGAATCTGATACAAGACACCACACTCAATTTGCATCATACCTCCGGGCCGCCAATGCACATTCCTCGATGTACAACATTCGACGCTCAGCGCTCAATACCGACTTAAATCCTCGCTGCAGTTATTGGTCGCCTCACGCACAGTTGCGCACCTGTTCACAACAGATCTTCTGCCTCGGACATTAGGCTGTGATATCACAGGAATGAGAACAATGTAGGAAGGGTAGTGCCACTCTAGACTGCTGCACAGGCGATCTGATGAACATCCTAGCGGTGCGTGAAATCAAAATCCTTACTAGTGTCCGGTCGTCAAGTGCACAATATTTGTGGGTGCCGGGTATCTGCCGAACGTTCAGGAATATTAATGTCATTGGTGACAGGTGAACTCAGCTGGGCTGAGCCCGTGAACTGAGCCCAAGAATTGAATATTGAGCAGCCCTAATAGTAACTCATCAAGCATCAAGGATGCTGCGGTGCACGTGGGAATTTTAGCTGGTTCTAGTGTTGTTGTCGAAGCGAGGTGACCTCGAGGTATTACAGTTCGCTTCGGTTCGAATTTTGAGGCAGTTCGATCCACCTCGGTTCGTTGCGCCTCGTTCAGGACAATCAACCGAAGTGGCAACGAGGTCTACAATCTAATAGCAAGAATCTGATTGTCTCATCACTCGGTCCGACTTCGATGCACTTCAGTTCGTTCCACCTCATCAGAACGAAGTGACACTTCGTCTTGGTTCGCTTCGCCTCGCGCCAACACTACCGAGTTATGCCAAATGGAACGGACTCGGCACAGCCACACGAGAAGGTACTAGGTCAGTGACTATAGTACATTAACCAATGATGAAGGTATTGTTGGGTCATTGTTTGATAGCACAATCTGCTGAAGGCAGCATATACAACTTCACTGTACGCTGAATGTTCAGGTGACTCGTTGACCGGGGCCGTGAATCGGAACACGAATATGCTTTAGTAGTATTACCCCGCATCTTCTCACTGTTACTGATGTCTTTTGTATATCACTGGCAGCAGAAGCTATGTCTGCCAGAGCCGCGATATACGCAGGAGAATGGTTGTCTGATTTTTTTCTTATTTCATCCTTTTCACTCAGAGCATCACTCACTGCAGGTACCATTCAAAAGACTTTGACTCCACTCATGATCGAGAATCGAGATGGATGGCCTGGTGGCAGCGGCGGCGGTGTTGTACGGGGCCGGGAGAGTTGCATATACAAAGGTGCGCTATCATCATCACAGCTCAATAGTGCTGTGCAGATGAAGCACCTAGGCTGTGTCGCGGCTGGTGCCATGCGGTTGCATTGTATTCTACCCTCACCTGTGGTAGCGTTGTGATTAAATCCCCATACCCTATCTACAACTCACTACCTGAGGGCCGTTTTGGAGGCGCGCACTGCATGGCATGGATGTCAACTCTTTTTATGCATGCTTACGTTCATGTCCTACGTCTGGCGACAGGACGATGGCTCTCCACCAACATGCTCTTGTTTTCCTCCCCTACGTCAATTGCTAGCCGCTCCTTGTATTTTTGGGTGTTACATCTGCAGCTGCCGCAGGTGTCCGGCCCCCGCAGATTGAGGCTGCGCGCCCGCTGATTCGAGCTTTAAGTTCGCAAGAATACTGCCTTGCTCCTGACATTGCTCTTTCACGGGTGTGTTCGCAAGAATACTGCCTTGCTCCTGACATTGCTCTTTCACGGGTGTTGTGCGTACAAGCTGCTGTCTGTGGTAGCACAATATGATGAGAGTTGTTATTTACTACGAGGTAATCTGTTGAATGGCTCTTCCTCAGCAATGACCAATTCATGTCCTCCGTAGCATACCCAGGGTCTAACCCACTTTACCTCGCTGATAGGTTCTCAATGTGTGGATCAGAACGTTTCTCCGGAGAACGTGGATGATGATCGCCGTGGTGATTTCCATGGGGAAAAAACCTCTTCTGGGTGGTGCCTTGCTATGCAGGTGACATGCATGTTCTGATGCAACCGGAGCTGCAACTCTTGCGACCGCACTAGGATAAGACTATGCTCGATGCTGCAGTTTGCGATAAGACACGATCATCATTTCCCATATTAATTTCTTCACCAACGTCCACGGGACGCTGCATTGCCTGGATCGTATAAGTATCTTATAAATGACCTATAGCTAAGCGAATTGTCGCCATTAACCAGTATGAGTGCTTTACAAGGCTCTCAAGCTGACGTGCTCTTGTGGTCAAAGGTGAGTACAACTTCTGTAATCGAGTCAATCCTGGATCACCAACGTCCCGTCCCAGTACTATTATGGTGCGGCTGTTGTCTATTAAATCAGTCGCTTTCGTTAATCTATGTTTCTTATCCTGATAGTTGCATTAACATCGCTTTGGGTGAGCTATATAATTTATCATGACCGTGCAGTGATTCACTGTATTAAGACATATGACTGCATACTTTGCATGCCTGACTCGGCAAGTGGAAATTTGCTTGAACGCCCTATAGTATATACTCTGAACTGTAATTGATGCAGGTCGCTTTTATTCTCGATTCTCGGTGCGGGCTCGGCACGGTATTCTATCTCACCTGCAGTTACTTTCCATCTGTCTTCATGTTACTGAATATGCTTGGTGAGCATCAGATTTACACATCCACAATGTCATCAGGGTGTAACGCGTTCATGTTTTGCAGTGACTTTTTTGCCTCGTGGTTCATACACTGTATGATCAAATGTTGCAAACATGCGAATCCAACTCATACCCCCATCATAGCTTTGTCGCTTGATATATATAACAAATATTTGTGGGTCTAATGCTGATTTACCTCGACGCATACTGACTCTGCGTCTCACACCTCATTAGGTGTAGGGTTCCTGTCGATGTTTTCCGCCGAGTGTGGGTTTACCGATCGAACTAGCTATTGCTGATCCTGCGTTCTAACATCTGCACAAATCCCTGATGGTTCGGGCATCTTCATACTCAGAACACTTGCAGTATGGGAGCGGGACAGAAGGTTCATGGTGTTCAAAATCATCAACGTTATTGTGAGATCAATACCAGGACTCGGAGGCTGCAGCCGACTCCAGATAATATGTCTGACTCGTCTTCCGCAGGCCTATCTAATACCAATCCTCGTCTGCTTTCTAGAATTTATCCCATCAGTGGGTGAGTAAATCTCTCAAAACCTTTGCCTGCTCAACTCACAACATCTAATCTATTCGTAAAGGAGAATGTTCGATCCCTGGGGGTGTCGGATATCTTGATACGAAGGCAAAGTCTTCAGTGATTGCTGTGTACTGCTTGCTAGTTGTTGGCGAGTTAGGTTGCTATTAGAGGTTGCTACTCAAACATGAACTCGGACTAACCGCATGCCTTTGCATGTACATACTTGCAGAAATATTGGTGTTTGTGCTGTATCGCGTCTTCGAGAGTCATGGTGGCTGGGAGATCAAAAACCGTCTTATGCGTGGTCTCATACACCATAATCTATTGTACTTTAGCTGCAGCTTTGATTCGTGCCCAAATCATTCTTAAATATGTATTTACTTGCTAAATGTCACAGCTTTCTCTGTTTGTGTCATCCTCGCTACAGTCTTCCTTCCGGTAAGTCAATGTGCACACTCGAAGCCACCCCATTAACGCGAGATATAGTTTCCAGTGGTACACATGATTGCAGAGTGTGTTTAGTCTCACTTGGAGGAAGCGATGGTTACTCATTCGGCAGCAGGACTCAGGTCGTTGCTCTATCTCTTTTGGTCACGCGAATGCACAGGGACTTCTGGAGATCCGATCGTGTTTCTTGTAGCAACGATGGAGTGGATCTCTCTCTCTCAACATTCATGGCAGCAACTCCAGATGTCATGTGAGTGTAATCCCCCTTTAAAGCGTTGTGCAGCTAACATACGACCGAAGAAGACATGTAGAATGAGTTTATCAAGCGACGTAGCTGAATTGATGAATCGAGCTATGGTTCCTCCATTCTTTATCATGCAATCACGATAGAAACTTCCTGCAAGCCATCCTTTGCATCACTGATCAGTATTCATTGGATAGCTATAGGGATGTGGATTTCATGGATGGTATAACACATGATAAGAATAAAGGAGATTCGTATATGTTGCAGCGAGCGTCTTAGTAAAAATGATGGGGAGATAGATATACTGAAAGCACGACGTAGTCGACAATGATGATGGTGATGATGGCGCTGACACGAGTCCAGGGGCTAGTAGTCTGTGCGTTGAAACAATCAAAATGATCATACGGAACGCGGCAAATAAAAACCAAACGCTAGACGAAATTCATAACAAAGATAAACCCAGGGTCATGCAGATATCGTAGACAAGTGTTGGAACGTGACCAACCAAATAATGGCGCACCAAGAACCGTCCGTCGCAATCGGTAAGTCGTCTCAGCAGGTCCATGTTGAGTCGGCAGCAGCTGTGTACTAGCATTCCATCCACACAAAAATTCCCGATTCCCGGATAAAATCTAAAATATCCAGCAGCTCTGTCCTATTCTCGTACTTGTCCTCCTCCCCACGCCCGCATTGCCCCCAAGCACTCACCGCGGCCCGTACCCATATGCGGCTTGCGGGCCTGGCGATACCCTACCACCACCGATGGCGGGACTTGCCGGTCGCCCATCAAGTGCATATCCCATGGCCGCCTGCGGACCAGGGGACGCGCGACCTTGCACATCATATCCTATCTGTGGACCTGGACTCCTGGTCCGGGCCATCCGCGTCATCTGGATAGCCTCTGTATTATGGCCATCTGAGAAACCGTCACCAAATGTATTGGGCACGGGGCCACGATAGGGATCGTAGTAGCCTGGCTGGTCGTAGGTCCCGGCGTCGTCGTGGTAGGGTTGGTTGGGGTTGAGGTGCGGGAGGGGAGGGACGGCGTATGGATCTGGTGAATTTGTATAGGTTTCAGGAAGTGAGTTGGCAGCTACGGAATGGGCGTATCCACCGGGACTGGATGCGCGTGCGAGGTTCACCTCGGATTCATTCTCTGCACCGAAACCTGACCGGCCCGTAGAATTGGTTGGCAACGCGTGAACATCAGAGCCATGAGTGTTCAGCTCTGGCCACTTGATTGCTTCATCTGATGCGGTTGTTAAATCGTGAGGTCGTGATAGATTTACAAGTTACAAATCAGAAAACGCACTGTCATCAAAGTCTGCGAAGCGTTTTCTGGTGAACTTCCAAATAAAGAATGAGATGATGCCAATGACTGCAACACCACCCGCTACAGAAAGACCGATAATGGAGCCCGTGCCAAGGCCACTAGAGCTACTGCTGCTAGAAGAAGACTGTGTGCTTGACGGGGTCGTGCTGGATGTGGGTGTAATGACAATAGTGCTGGTAATCTCCTGTCCAGCAGAATTGGTTGTAACTTGTACCGATGTAGACAATGGAAGTGGAGCTGTAGTCGGGGTGGGGCCAGTGGTCTGGGAAGGTGGTGTGGAAGTGGTTTGGGAGGCGGTGGTGGCGGTGGTGGGGGTTGACGGTGGGGTAGCCGTCGTTTCGGTCGGAGAAGTGGTAGGAGGTGTCGAAGTAGTTAAGGGTGTTGACGTCGTTTGCGGTGTTGTAGTTGTAGGGGTTGTGGTAGGTGGGGTCGTAGTGGGGGTAGTAGTGGGGGTCGTAGTAGTAGGCCCCACGGGAGGTGCAGATATAGTTATTTGGCGCACATGAAGATTAGGCTTTCGCTCTTCAAGTAGCTGATGTGGAGCATGTGCAACTGATACCAAAAAACAAGACGCCACTACAAGAAGCAGCAGACATCGCGATGTCGTGCTCTTCATCGCGCTCTTCATCGTGCGGGTTTAAGTTGACTGTCTAATATCGTGTGACACGAAGATTAATGAGCGGTCTCTATGGTATTTTTCGAGGTTAGCACGTCGTTGCCGTTTGGGGACGTATGGTACGAAGAGGGAATGCAGGTAAATGTGAATGAAAGGAAAGTCTGGTAAAAAGCAGAGCGGCAACCAATGACCGGTGGCAGTGTTCACTGTCGTGACATCACCGTAACAGTGTCACATCTCGTATCAACGGGCTCTGCCCGCGCAGTAAGGTACATGATGGAGAAATCATTAAGCCTGTGCGACATGCTATAAGTAAGTCGTTGTCGTTATCATCATCATCATCACGGAGCAGCGCCCATCCTCAGTCCAATGACCTCCTTCCCAACAGTTTCGCAATCTCTCTATGTTCTCTAAGCCAATCCGAAAACCCTCTCGTCTCCCTTCCCTGCATCTCCCGTATTTCAATGAGATAGTTAGCAAACACGATCAGGGTGCCATAGCGATATCTGCGTGTAGTGGGCGCGCGTCAGGTAGCTACGTGAACAACACATGGATACAACTCACAAGTAATTCACCGCAACGTTCATCAGCTTCCGTTGCGCGCTTCCCTTTTCCAGGGCCTCTACCTTGAGTTTGTAGCTACACTCCTCATTAGTGCCAGAACAAGGCACGATACGGTCATTTCACTTACT
Source organism: Suillus subalutaceus (assembly GCF_016647625.1). Taxonomy (NCBI): domain Eukaryota; kingdom Fungi; phylum Basidiomycota; class Agaricomycetes; order Boletales; family Suillaceae; genus Suillus; species Suillus subalutaceus. The sequence goes on from NW_024540297.1 coordinate 217,592, forward strand.
CGTATATTGACTTGCGAAGATTCTGCACGTCTTGCATAAGATCAATGGCACGGTCCGTCAGGCGCTTTGCGATTTTGCCGTGAGACAAGACGCCGACAAGTTGCAATATAGTCTTGTACTCCCCTACCACAACATATCGTCAGACAGCAACACTCGGGTTTAACTGGCAATCAGACCTTGCCGGTAAGCCTGTTCCTCTGAGGGACCATCAATGGAGTCGTATTCAACAGAGTCGGGATCTTCCTGTCCGTCAATGTAGTTCTCTTCGCCCTGCCAATTCATCGTCGTCGATATCAAGCAGGCTGTGACCATCCCCGTGGTTGTACGACCACGGCCCATCTGACAATTGAATATGAAGTCGTCTGCCTCTGGATATCCGGACCGGACACGTTCCAGTAATTGTGACAGAGCATCAGGTAACGGCGCTTGTTCGTCAGTCTGTAAACGCCCATGAGCGCTTGTTTCATAGGAAACCCTAGTTCCTCACGATAGCAACTCGACCATAATTGATCTGTCGTACAGAATCAGCAACGGCAGACCTAAAAATTCAAGAATGTCGCGCTGACCTTGAACCCTTCCTTAGCCATAAGATCGAAAACATCTCTTGGGGTCATGATATCATCCTCGTCCACTGTCTCCCATATGGGTATGATAGAGAACACGCCAGGCCGCTCCTCGAGCTCATCATGCAAAAGAATACGTCCATTACCCATTCTGACCTCACGTATAACATCCTTCTTTAAGCGTTCCTCCATAGCCTCCACCATGGCTGTTGTGACCCCAGTTGCTCTGCGCGATATCAGTCTGCTGTGCCACGTGGTTCATAAACACTCACTCTACGTTTTCAAGTGGCTTGTTTACGATCCGCAGAACATGCGGGCGGCCCGCAATATAGAGGACCGGTTCCTATGTCGCTTCAGTCATGATGAAGCGAACATCGACATTCCGAGTCTCACCTCTCGCAGAGATGTCCAGTACACCATACTGTGACCTTGCGGATCAGCATCAACGCGTGCTAGCGCTCGCCGCAAACTATAGACAGTACCCGGTGAGACTTCATTCCATTAATACACTGCAAACCCACCCTTGAACTGTAGGCATTCCGCTGTAGAACTCAGTTAGCGAACGTCAAGTGTCATCCCTCAGAGAACAAACCTGCCGCACAACATCTTCTCATCAGCCGGATCTATAGGAGAAGAAGCCCGAGAAGAAGCCAGCTTCAATGTTAGTGGCACGCGACGGAAATTAGGAGAGCCTTCGATCCTCCTTTACGAGAAAATCATTCAGTTCACGCTTCATTGGAATTGTGAAAAGACGCACTCAGGGAGCGACATCTTTTGCAGGTTGGAGAAGAAGTCGCTCTTGAGAATGGTAGACGCAGAGAGAATGCTGCCAGATCGGTTTACTACCACTTGCCTGACTTCGTCGGGATGAGCCACACTCTCATTCACGTCCGCACGCTCGAGTGGCTTGAGGGCGTGTAAGCCTTCCGCAATGAGTTCCTTCTCGAACGTTTTGATGACTATGCCATACTGAGAAGTGAAACACTTTAGTAAGGTGCAAGAATGATATCCTTACCTGGGCGATTCTCAATGAAACTCTTAAAAGTCTCAAATGACTGCATTGTATCTGGCTCAGTAGATCGCAGATACGCCTGAAACAAAATGAGCTCAAAGTAGCGTCGCAAATTATGCATCCCTAGGGCTGTTCAATACTAGGATAAAAAAGAAAGCATTGTCTTTACCTTTTGAAGCATGAATGCGCTTTTGCTTCTCGTCAGTTGCTTTCTCAGCCAAAATACGCTCGTCTTCGATGGAGTCTCGGAGGTTCATGACAATCGCACATCGATCAATGACCTCATCAACAGTGTTCTTAACTGCAGGACCTTTCCGGACGATTCGAAGGAGATCTGTCTCAATCTCAGTGGTATACCTAAACAGGAAAGGCTAATAACGTACTATTGATGACTTGATACGAATGGCGCTTATTTCCAGGCTCATCCTGAAACATATCAGAAGTCATTGACATTGACAACGAGCCATGCTCCGTTCGAGGTGACCACTGAGAAAGCGCCCGGCTGTCATTCAGCCATTGTTGAATGAGGACAATCAACACCTGCGTTGCAAGAACATCAATATTGACAGTCTTTCGCTTCCACCCGTACTCACGGAAGTTAGAGTGCTCCTTCCTCGCCCAAGCTGGCAATTGACGACCGTAACCGTGCGGGAAGAGTCTGTACGAAGAACAAGGTCCATGAGCTCACTGATGTCTGCAAAATCAGGAGGACGCTCGGATGTGATCGGGATCCGAACATATTGGAGGTCCAAGCCATGTCTAGATTTACGGGATGCCATAATGTCCTTGAGTACTGCGACGTTCGAGGGCCGTACTTCTTCCCATATAGGAATCACAGATCCATCTGAGGTCTCTGTGTGAAGAAGCAACCTTCATTGTATTTCCGGGTATATGAATTATGGTTTGAAACTGCCGGTAAACAAAGACCCACCTTCCCCCAAATGCTTCAAGCTCTGCAAGGACATCATCTTTCAGACGCTCTTCTAAGATTTCCAATCGCGAAGCAGAAATCCCTCCATAATCTATGATAGTCCAGTCCTTCAGGAACATTATCAAACCTAAAACCTGAGGGCGCAAACCTTTCATGTTCCGGAGGGAGAAGCGCTCGCGCCTTAAACAGTAAGGCGCGCCGTTGACATACACAATGGGTTCCTCTCTCAATGTCACCCATACGACTTTGTTGGCTTCAGGGTGCGCCTCTTTCACACGATGCACCACCTCATCGATTGCAGATTCAGTGGGTTGGCCGCTCGCGTATATGTTAGTCCCGGGTATGTTACGAAAGTTGATTGCCCCGCGGACTGAGTCGGACACACGATGAGATTCTGAAAGCCACTGATCTGACTTGAGAAGCGTGCTATTTGACAGGCAGAAGTCAAACACGTTACAAACACATGATGCTGACGTACCTCTCTCGCAAAATAATTCCACTCCGATTCTGCGGTAATTCATGAGCCCAAGTATTTCGTGTCATTCAAAGAGCGAACCTTGACAACGTGGTCACTATACTCATCGCCGAGTAGCTGACCTCCGGCGATCTCCACATCGTTCTTCTGTCCAGCCACCAGAGATTTATCTTCTGTTCCTGATCTCGACAAGAGAGAGAGATCGTTGACGGGCGCAAAAATATTGAGTCTCGAACCGTATGTCTTGCGGAGAAACTTGATTTGACTATAAACATGTAGGGCGTCATTCAATGTTTCCGAGTCACTGATATGCTGGGACCAGCTTACTTCCAAATTTCTGTTCTCGCCTAACAATTAAGACGTTAATGCGGTGATTAGGGAATATTTCATCAATTACAAAGAATAACGTACATTTAGCCAATCCAAAAAGGTCATCTCAAAGTCATCAACAGAATCAACATAACTCGCGAAGGTGATCATGAAGAAACTAGCAGGTATCCGGTAACAGTTATTAAACAATATAGTCACAACAAACCACGTACTATTTCTCCAGCGCACTCCGAGCCTTGAATAAAAGATCTTCTCGTTTGCTTTCGTCATTATCGGCCGTTGTGAGTGAATATTTGACCCTGTGGGTGAAGACATCTTCCCGGAGATTAGTGACATGATCACCTAAAGAATCAAGACATGGTTAGCGGCCAACCCCCAATACATAACAATGTCATTTTTAAGGCACAAGATCAAAGACATAATGAAGCATGACGGTGCACCTACATGCATCTATTACACGGTCGACCAGTCTTTTAGCCTGTAAGCCGTGATCTAAACACCCGAGTAGACTCAATATCACTCCATAATTGCCTTGGTGTGCTTTGCGTAAGTTCTCCAAGAGTGTGGGTTGCGCCATGAGCAAGGCAATCACAGTCTGCGAATGGAGATCTGTGAGAGATAAAGTGAGTGATTTCCGAGATAAGGCCGCGGTGATACGTACGTCGCTGTAATACATAGGTCAATCTTAGAAGTGACTTATTTTGGTCCTGTTGTGCACTGGCATTTTCCAGCGCTTGAGCTAGCTTGATATCAGTGGCCGCCTTAGGAAATACCAAGTTCAAATCAGCACTCGAGCGTAATCGAATGACGTACGGGCCCCATACCTGATTTGTAGGCTGACAAAAGTATGTCAAGGAATTTGTATCAAGAAAAGATTGTGAACTCACCGTACTGATGCCAGGGCTGCCGTTATCCATCTTATAGGATCCGCTACCCAAATTGCTCAAGAAAGATGACCTACTCGGGTATGGATCTTCTAAACCTCTAGCAAGCAGCATCTTTCTCCTGACGATCACGGCAGCGACCATGGCGAATGTAGTTCGAACGGCACCCATACCGCAGGAAAATACAAGAGCACTTCGTACCGGATCTGTGTTTTTGATAACACGTAGGTACGCATCTAGGTAGTTGTCCTAGGTGGTGTAAGCGGTAAACCATAGTTACAAATATGACGTGCTCACTTCAATGGGACGGTCGGGGGATATAGGGATACTGAAGTAGTAGATCAACGATGTGACCCTGGCGCCAGGACGCATAAACAACATACCGGTGATACTACGAGGAAGAGAGTATAAGATGAAACTTGAATTCAGGAGAATAAATGAAAAATCGACGAAAGCATACCTCTACATTCCACCCATCTGCACGCATTTCGTCCCAGAGTTCTCGTGATGTTCTTACGTTGACCTTGTCAACATGGGTCCAGGTAGGCAAAACGGCGCCGTCCCCGGTCTCGGCAGCTGTAACAGTTGACACTCAACATCCGATGGAAGAGAAATATTGTCTGCTCACGCAATTCATTGTGAGTTAATATTAGGCCGCCATACCTGGTCAAACAGAATTAGTGCTGTCACCAACAAGCGATATTGGATGGGTATCACTTTGCTGATTCCTGTAAAATATCGTTTTTTAGACGTTCTTCTATGGCTTCTAGATTTTCAGCGCGATCGGATAATGATAGGGTTCTTCTTGGTTCGACGGAATCGCGCAAGACGAAGGGTCGTCCTGATATATACACTAAAGGAGAGAACAAATGCATCATGAATAAGACGTGCAAAATTTAATGTATTAAGTTGGGTCATGATGATGATTTGAAGATTGCGAGGAAAACTTACCGATCGGTTCCTCTCGCGTAGAAAACCAAACGACATGAGACGGACTGATGGTGCCAGGGCGACAGCGCAAGACGGAGAGAATTGCTCGTAGGCCCTGTGTGCGAGGTTGAGCAACTCCGAAAACGTTTGTGTTACGTGATGCCCTGAAGTTGGGAGCACCATGGACATTTAAGTCGAGATCAAGAGCTCGGCCTATTAAACTCGTTGTGAACTGACTTCACAGCAACCAATGGTAATCAAGCGAACCAGACGGGTAATAATCTGTTTTCAAGATGAAGCCTCTGGACAACACACTTCCCGTCCTTGTTTTGACAACAGATGGTTCTGCTCGCTTCAAATTGTCCATGAGATCAAGAGGTGCGATGGCTTGTTTTCCTGTCATCGATATTGTTGATTCGCTCACGACGCGAGATGTTCTGAGAGCTTTGATATCTCTAGATGCCAATTGGAGAGCCGACCGATCCACCAAAGGTACTGATGCTGGACGTTCGGTCGCATCATCTAGTAATGTCGTTGGAAGCTGGTTGACGTGCATGGCGCTTACTTCGAATGGCACAAAGCGGGGAGCTTGGTTGTCTATCATACGATGAGACCAGAGACTATTAAGTAGTAGTTGGCTAAAATGCCTCGAATCGAAAGTCCACAGTGCGTCACACGACTGGCATGAGGACAAGTCGTGTCCATTACATCCATGTGAAGCGTGAGAATCTTCATCAATGTTACTGCTAGTGGCTGTCAGCCAACTTCCAAGTGAGGCAGACTAGCTAGTGGTGGCTCGCTGAGCCATTTCCGCAAGCTCGGCCGACACTTACCAAGTTTCCTTTTCTTTTCATTTACCTTTCAACGACTTTGCACTGATGCGGGACTTCAGTGGAGTGTGTAGTGCCCTGTTATCATTCTGAAGTAGATCAGCTCCGAATAGGGTGGGAAACACAAGTCCCTGAACGCATCAATTACATCAGTGGTAATGACCCATAGGCCTCAGGCCTCAACGTTCAACCACCGCTCGGTAAGCATATTTCCTGGTCATTCTTAAGTCGAAGTTCACCGCCCTCGCGCATACCTACTCTGCGCTGTCCTGCTATGTTAGCGCCACTCACTTGAACGCCCATTGCCGAGCTACCCGACCAATACTCGATGTCGATATCCCCGACTTCGACTCCCACAGCGCTGCCAGCTCTGATACCAACAACAGAGACTGCCACTGCTCCGAATTCTGCTCCCAGCCCCACCTTCCCCATACACCAATTTGGCTTCCCCATCCTCGTGTCCACTGTCCACCCTCTCCCATACAGAACTTGGGTGTGTAGTCACGGTGTAGCCTCTCCTTGACAGTATTTTGTTCTTTACATATCATGAAATTTTAATTATGAATCAACTTAAATTTTCATGTCTTTGGTTTACTGAGTGAGCACAGATGAGGATGCAATATATAAATTATCACTACAAAAATTTGACAGAGATATATATGTAGACCGTAGGGAAGTATGCACGAGGTGGGATGGCAAGATAGAGAAAAATCCAGGATGCAGTGGAGATCATTGAAGAAAAAATACGAAGGCGCCTGCCGCCAGGTAGGGGTAATAACTGGTGGGGAGAGACAACGAGGGAGATGTCAACGACGAGCGCGAAGGAGAGCGCTAGATCCTGACGCGGGCGTGCCGCCCGGTCGTGATGCGCTGTTGCGAAAAAATCAACCGGCGGCGACGGCATAGCTAGGCAGCCAGGCTGGAGGTTGAAAGAGCGGGCGCGGAATTGGCAGGATGCAGAGAGGTGGCGGTATTCATGGGCACAAGGGTTGGGAAAAAAGGCAGAGGATGCTGTTTGCAAAGACCGCGAGCTCGACGAGTAGGACAACGAAAATGTGTAATTAGGACGACAACATATGAAAAACGATTCGTACCTTTCTCCAACACAGTCTGCGGGGTCCAACCTTTACTAAATAACGTCAGTTGAATGGTAGAGCCGATCTATTTCGGAATGCTAACAGGTCACTCCAGTGCTACCTGATGGTAAAGCTTAGTTGCGCCGGCTAACTACTGAGTACTGAGATCTGAGATATGAAATGAAGCGCAGCAGGTCTCATTACTCGATTCATTCAACCTCATATTATCATTTGGCGTGACCGAATGTATCGTCTTCCTATTATCGGTTACCACTCCGAGTCATTCGGCCAGATCAATGAGTAGTAACCGATATTATGACAGGCTTGTTCACTGTCAAGTTTCCAAGTCTGCACCGCCTTTTCACCACACACGCATTTTGCCATAATTTCGGGTTTCATCTGCTATTTGTGTTCAAGTTGGACATCGTAAGTAGTCACGGTAGTTCGTCCCTTTGAAGTGTCAAGCCAAGGCTCAGCCTGACAGCAGAACCACTGCAGGGACTTGCAGGGACGTCTCGTGGGAGACAGGTGTCATTGTCGCTGACGTATCTATCTTAATTCAAGCATGTGTATGTACTATGCTGTGCCCACATAAAATACACAGATCGGGAATGCTCCCAATTGTGAGACTTGACCTAGCCTTACCTTCATCCATTTTTGCAGGTGAAATTCGTCATGATACTAGGATCTGGGCACTTGATTGCTTGTCCCAGGAGGGCATGGTATTAACATGATTGTGGCAGCAAATTTCTTTCTAGACTCAGATAGGATGGTTCGATGCTTCGAAGATATATAAGCTGAGGCTTGTGAGGCGCGAATATTTATCATCGCTCGAGATGTTCGCCTCTTCCATCATCTTTTTTTCTACTATCATATGCCTCTCTCTAGCTGTTCACCGAGTTCGACGAAGAAGTTCGTCCAATCTTTCCTTTCCCCCTGGCCCCAAGGGCTTGCCTGTGCTAGGTAACCTGCTCGACCTCAACGGCAGTCAGCCATGGGTTAGCTTCACACAGTGGGCATCGACACACGGTAGAGTCCATCGATTTCCAGGAAACAAACCTCCTTACTTTTTAAGGGAACGTCATCTATTGTAAACTGTTCGGACGCCAAATTATTGTTCTACAATCGCAGGAAGTCGCCAAAGCACTGTTGGAGCATCGCTCTAGTATTTATTCTGACAGGCCACCGCTTTCTAGCACAAAGGCGTAAGAGAACCAACATCCAACATGCTATATATACATCTGACACTTTCATAGAATCGGATCCGAATTTAACAGTTCTATGTTAAGGTATTCTGACGAATGGAGATTGCATCGGCGAATTTTCCATCAATCATTCCGACCTGAAGCGGCAAAAGATTACTTACCTATTCAACTTCGCAAAGCTCGTCAGCTGTTGCAGGGCATCATAGAAGCCCCCGAGCACTACCAGCACCACATCGAACTGTGAGTGATAGTTTATCCTTCGGCAAGCTTAATGATAAGAACGTGGTAATCCCAGTTTCGCCTCTTCTGTCATCATGTCTACTGTATACGATTACGAGGCCAAGACGAATAATGACCCGCTTTTACTTACCGCTGAAAAGGCGATCAAGGTCTTTTTGGAGATGGCAAGCCCCCAGACTTCAGCTATCCTGGAGACATTTCCGTTTTGTAAGTTTTAATCAGTCTAAGTGTCCAGAAAGTTATCTCTGACTTGACATAGTGCTGAAATTGCCTTCTTGGTTTCCTGGAGCGAGATTTAAAAGACTCGCTATCCAATCACAAAAGAATGCTGCCGCTATGGTCAACATCCCGTTCAACTATGCACGAGAACGCGCAGTAAGCATTTATGCCCTGAATAAGAATGAATCCTATCAACATGAAGCGTAGATGACTGCAACTTCGAACCAGTGTATGATCTCGGAGTCTTTTAAGCGGTTGGACACATCCGGTAGTAATGTGGGCGAATTCGAGCTTGCGTTGAAGTCGACTTCTGCCACAGCATTCATTGGTATGACCAGATTTATTTTCGAGTGACACTACTAACACATGCTCGTATCTAGCTGGAGTTGAAACGGTCAGTCCCGCTTATCTACATTAACGTGTTTCCCACGAACTGACGGATATTCAGACTGCGTCGACCCTAGGTGTCTTTATTCTTGCAATGATGCTCTATCCAGATGTACAGAAACGTGCACAAGAGGAGATTGAGACAGTTATAGGCACCGACCAACTTCCTACCTTTGAAGACCGGCCTTCGTTGCCGTATGTGGAAGCAGTCTTGCGCGAGACGCTTAGATGGCATCCGGTGTTCCCTCTCGGTGGGTTGATCTCATCCATCGTGTGTCAGGATCTTACACTTCCATGTGACAAATCAGGTTTGCCGCATTACACTGCGGAGAGCGACGTGTACAATGGTCATTACATCCCCAAAGGTCTGGTATTTTCTGTATCGCATCACTTTCGCTGCTAACCATCCTGTAGGCGCAATTGTTATGGCAAATATCTGGTAAGTCATAGTACTTGCTAGTCTTGAATTGAGTTAAGGCGACTGGTACAGGGCCATATCAAAAGACGAAGTAAAATACCCGAACCCTGATGACTTCGAACCAGAGAGGTTTTTTATAGCCAATGGACAATTGAATAACGACACTGTCGACTTCGCTTTCGGCTTCGGGCGCCGAGTATGTGTTGGAAAGTACTTCGCCGATGCTTCCCTGTGGATTTCTATAGTGTCTCTGCTAGCAACTTTCCGTTTTATGAGACCATTGGACAACGAAGGCAAAGAAGTAGACCCTATCTTCCAATGGTCCACTGGACTAATTTCGTAAGTATCTTGTTCCATACCATCATCCAAGGGAGTACCGTGAGCTAATCGATGCGATAAACTTCAGACATCCGGAATCTCTTCCTTGCCGTGTCGTCCCCCGACACCCGGAAATGACTGCCCACATACTTGCAGACGTAATCGACCTCAGCACATGAAGCGAGCTTGGTCAGCTCTACAATTATGTATATCTAAAGACTAAATGGAGGATAACAGAATTTTTGTACATGTCATAATTTGAAATTAATCCTGATTCTGCACACTGGTTGACTTTCCGTGGGATTTGAAGTCCTAGATGTTGAAGTCCGAACCATTCCACAATACCCTGTAGGTATAATATATCAATATCTAACATTGTAGAAGGCTGATGTTATATCAGAGCCTGTGGTCCATAGACCACAATGTATCACCTCCCTCACCTTTCCTGCTGCCTGTCCTGCTGGTGCAATGTATCACATAGACCATAATACATCAACTCTGTCCTGTAATGTATCACCTTCCTATTAAACCTGCCCACTGCAATCTTGTAAATCTATGGGTCTGTTCAGCCACGAAATTTGAGCGCAATTAACAATCCAAATTTCAAAATGTATTTGCTTTGTCATTGTTGGTGTCTGTGTGACACGTGTGACCCACCAATAATAGATATCATCTAACATGCCTTCTACATGATCATCATCTTCCTCTCTCTCTCGTCACTCTAAGGGCAAATGTGTGATTGTGCCCAGGAAGAAAAAGTCTGCAACTTGAGAGTCAGAGCCAGGAGGGGGAATCTAGGTGTCATTGGTCACTGGAGGATGAAAAGGAGTTTATTGCATATATCAAGGAGAATCACGCAAAGGGAGGTGATGGACTCAACTTCGACAGAACATTTTGGAACCAAGTTGCAGCACATCTTGCCCCAATCACTACTTCTGGTGTGGTGGGGACAGGTGATGCCTGTTCAACCAAATGGACTCATGTATGTCTCTTATTGCCATGAAATATATTGCATACTAACAAGTGTCCAGCTCTGCACTGTGTACACTGTCATTGACAGAGTTGCGCACTACTCTGGTGTTCATGGAGTGCAGAATGTGGTGCTGATATTACATTCAAATCTGAGGGGATTTAGGCCGATATCATTAGAGTGAGTCCTGCACTTCATTTCAATCATTTTAATACTGACACTTCGCATCGTATGTCCACTGCAAAGCCTTACAGGAATAAAAGCTGGCCATTGCATGAACCTTTGGTGGAAATATTGCCTTCAAAGGCTGTTGGCCAGACCACTTTTCACCCCTTCTGCAGCTCAGCACCCTCTCAATGGCCTCAATTTCTTCTAGCAGCGCAGCTCCCCAACAACCAAGCTTCTATGATGTCAACATGCTGGAGCAGGAGTGTGTGCTTAATGACCTTGAGAATGCCTCTGGGAGATCAAACATTGTGATGCCACCCCCTCCCCCACCTGCCCCCTTTGATGCAGCACAGCAACCTACTTTTGCCCCTCCACACCAAGCACATCTACCAGCATGTTCTCTCTATCCAAACCTGCATCAAAGGGTTTGGGAAAATGCAAAGCTGAAGGTGACAAACCTGAATCAAAGGCTTTTGGAAAACACAAAGCTGAGGGTGACAACAGCACAAGATTGCTGACTTGTCCTTCTGGGTCTACAAAGGAACCATCTGTCTTTGGAAAGTCTGTGAAATCCTCGCATGTCACTGTCCCTCAAGCTTTCCAGCAGATGGGCTTGGATATCTGCAACCTCAATGCGACCTTTGGCATTGCAGTGAACACTTTGCAGGAGCGCACATCATACTCCATTACTCACTCTGTTGATCCTATTCCTTTGCACTGACAGAGGGCTATCACACAGCTGCTGAAAGAGGGTTTGCAGGACAATGAAGTCATAGCCGTTATCAAGCATTTCACGTGTGACATCTCCATTGCTGATTCATACTTAGCTATTGATGTTGACAGTATACGCAAACTTTTTTTACAGGACTTCATGTCATCTTAGCTAGTATTACTCAGTGGTGTTTTGTTCTGATAGCACTATAACCACAGGAATAGTGCAGGATAAGGTGCAGGAACATGAATAGCACTGCAGGAATGTGCGCACCTAGCACGGGAATGTGCAGACTAGTATCAGACAAGGGTTACCACATACTGCAGTCACTTTACCCTTGATAAATACATACAACTAATGTTGAAATATCCATGTTCTACACATGCCAGCCAATGTGGGCCCATGCCAAGTATGTATGTGATACCAACAGTGGGCCTATAGTATGTAGTATAGTAGATAAGTGTACACTTTCCTATTGCATTTGGTAGGTATTGTGTGGTAGGTAGTGTATGAAATATATGCCCGATGAGGGCGAGGAATGATAGCTGCGTGCTAGGGGGAAGAGTGGGAAGTGGGCTCTCAAGTGCTCCTCTGGATACGAGTGGAAAGTCGTCCCAAGGGGATTGCGACTGAGAAAGATTCCTCTAGTGAAAGGTGAGGGGGATCTATAACCAGCAGTTCGGTCTCCAAGCCTGGATGGGACACTAAGGCAAGTAATGTACCCAAAAGCGAAGAGCACTAGCTAAAAGCGCCTAAACATGCTGATAAGGTGGAAAGTGCAGAAAAGCGCGCTTCAATACCAAGGCGCTCTTCGTGCGATCACAGCAGAGTGCTTCGAGTAGAGGCGACAATCAAATGGGAGAATCAGGGCTTTGATAGAGGTAGAAATAGACACTTAAAGGTGTCAAAGCGCCAATTAGAGGGAAACAAGTGTATTCTGCTAGAAACTTGAACTATACACTTTTGATAGTAGTCGAGCGGGAGTGAGTAACAGAAAAATGAACATGCTGACATGTAAGTATGCTAAGCGAGTTCCCAGGCCTCGGAACCGAGTAGGGAGCACTAAGGTAGGTGATGAGGTAAGTCAGGGTCCATAATGTAACATAGTGATAAGTACAAGTGCCTGTGTGACACCATATGAGTTCTAGTGAAAAGAGCACGCACCAATGGACCTTGGAGGACTAGGACAGGACATGTGGAGGACGGGCGACGGATCCTAGGGAAGTGCGATGAAGTCTGATGTAACGCGCTCAAACGCGCTGGTACGCGCCAAGGCGCATATGTGCGTAACCGGGAAGGTGCGAGCAGGCAGTAGTGAGGGTTCGTCAATGCGAGGATGAGAGAAGGTGAGGCGCAACGCGAAAAACGCGACAGCGTGAAATGCGACAAAGGCGAAACATGACAGAACACGACGAAACACGACCAAGACGAAACACAACGAAACACGAAACACGACCAAGACGAAACACAACGAAACGCGAAACGCGATGAAGATGAAATGCGACACAGCGCGTTATTACGGATGCACGACTGCAGGAATGTGGATACTTGATATGCAAAAGTGTGTATGGGTAGAAACGCGCTAGCGCGTTTGTCGCGTTCAAGGCGCGTTTCGGATTTAGAAGGCGCGTTGCATGGATATCGAGGGCGTCATGAAAAAGCGTGAATTTGGCCCATATGAGCCTGGAGAAATGCGAGTCTCTACACCGATATGAACAGGTCAGCCGAGTGGGCAGTGGTACTGATATATACAGATGGGCCGACACCCCTATGTCAAGTGTGTATGTGATACCAACAGTGGGCCCATAGTGTGGTATAGTAGATAAGTGTACACTTTCCTATTGCATTTGGTAGGTATTGTGTGGTAGGTAGTGTATGAAATATGTGCCCGATATGAACAGGTTGGCCGAGTGGGCAGTGGTACCGATATATACAAATAGGCTGACACCCAAAGCATATAGATGTGTCATGGACACTGCTCTGTCAATGGATCGGTCTTACAAATATACTTGCCCATGATAGACTCGGTGTAGAGACTTGCGTTTCTGCAGGCACATATGGGCTCATTTTACGAATTCTGACAACTGGCCTTCATGGCACAACTCGCACCATCATCCACTATGACTTCCCTATAGAGCGCACCACTTTCCCGTGGAACGCGCCATAGGCGCGACACTTTCCCGCACAACGCGCAGTATTCCGCGTGCGCGCCTTGCGCGCTTTCTCGCGCTTAAGCACACTATGTCGCACAGCATCCAGGAGCATCCATCCATCGTCCAACCAGTCCCTCGGTATGTCCCTTTTCGTTATCTGACCATATTTAGCATATTACACTTCCCATTTCGTTATGCACCCTTACTTTACATCACCTTACCTCATTTACATACTTAGAGCGCTCCCTATTCGGCTCTGAGCCCTGGGAGAGTGCTTAGGTAGAACTTACATACTCTGATGTTCATTTTAGACCCCAACTATTCCACCTTAGCTTCCTACCACCACCTTCCTACCACTCAGTATCTATCACCAGTTAGTTCCATGCAATGCATGTATCCATCATCATCTTGAGGCCCTAGCATCAGTCTATAGCTAGTGGCACTGTCAGTATCCGTCTAGATCCGCGCTTTTCCTCTTATCAGTCTCAGTATCCGTCGTCTACACTTGTGCACCACTTGCACTACCTTCCCGCGCTTCGCGCACTTTCGCACTTCGCTTTCCCGTGCACGCTTTCTCGTGCTTTCACCGCCATTCACCAGGGTTGTTCAGCATCATTCCGTGGATCCTTGCTTTCCTTGCTTCCCCTTTAGGGTCGAACGTTCTTGCATTCTGTGAGTATAGCAGCTAGGCAGAGCTGAGACTCACTTATACTGGCTGAGCACTTTTCTTATATGTGCCTGCCAGGTTGTGATACCCACATCGGTCAGTCAATGTGCTCCTTGGTGTCAGCCTGGACATCTCTGAGTGGTGATGACCGAGGGGACGAGGTGAATCTCACCTGCTTCACCTTCTTGGCTGGGGCTGGAGTCTGAGGCACCGCCACCTTAGATGGCTAAGATGCTGTGAGTGATAGAGTAGAAAAAAAATGAATTAGAGGCGCACCTTTACCACGATGATGGTCCCGCCCAGCTGGCCATCATCATCTTTGATGTCAGAGATGATGGCCTTCGACACGATCCTATGCTTCTTGCATGAGACGTTGCCCAACTCACCCGACTCATCCTCCCTGGCTCGCCGAGTCCCCCGAACCGGCTGCTTCCCCTTATCAGCCGTCAGCTTGGCAGCCTCGACAGGAAGTGAGTCGATCGGTGGGACCGACATCACCTTGGGAGCTGGGGGTGGGACTGGGACTGGGACTGGGACTGGGACTGGGACTGGGACTGGGACTGGGACTGGGGTTGGCACTGGCGCCAGTGCAGGTGCAGCTATCACAATGTTAACAAAAATGGTGCATTGAGAAAGAGGAAGACTCACCAAGCCCTTGTGTCTTGGGGAAGAAGGGGTGTGATTCCATGTGGGAATAATCCATCCGCACACGTTCCCATTGGGGGACCTGACCGATGTTCATTGTCGCCCGAACCTCAGCGGCTGCAGAGAGCAGCAACGGCGGAACAACCGACGCATTCCTGCCGTGTTGCTGGAGTGCTTTTGACTTGAGAGAGGTGAGTATCTTGCAAAGAAAGAAAGAAAGAAAGAACGACTCACTACTAGCTTGGCAACTTCATGTACCCAGTCAACCACCACCCGGCCATCTGATTGAAACAGTTTGATCCGGTTGAGGTGTGAATGCAATGATTTGTGGCGACCGACAAGGCATTGTTGGATTGTTGGGCAGACATGATGATTATGATGGTGGTGGTGGAGGTGGTGACAATGATGATGATGATGATGATGATGATGATGATGATGATGATGATGATGATGATGATGATGATGAGATGATGATGATGATGATGATGATGATGCTGATGATGATGATGATGATGTGGGATGTCGACACAGTTATATAGGGAACACTAGCTGTGGCCTTTGATGTGGACTTAGCAACAGTCAATGCAAATTGAAGTTGTGCCACCGCCGTGATTAGCCGAAATGATTAGCCGAAATGAAATGTGGACACAACAATTGACACCGCCGGGTTTCGCCGAAGTTGTGGCCTGGGTGGTCTAGTCATCCATTGTTGTATATATACTCCCAACTACAACCATTGCAAGTACATGGATTCTCGTGAAAATATCACTGACAAAGCTAGGAGACTACAGGACGAGCGGATCAAAACCAACAGCAATTTCTTTCTCACGTGGGACCAGTGGGTGCCACCAAAGTTAGGCCCAACTTGATCATTTCCACAGGAAAACCTTCCTGTTGGGTTCAAATACTCATTTCGGCCAAACCGTTTGCCACCAACTCATGCACCCAACAACAACAGGATGAAAGTCACACCATCAACCATGCCAGTCAGGAAGGACACCGCCGATGCACTTGCAAAAACATTTTGGCAAAGAAGGTAAGTGCCTTATGATATTGACTCGACATTTATTAATATTTGACAATTTTAGTTTTTGATATGTGCTGGAGCACTGAAGCTGCGCCTGAGACATTGGTGGAAAACACCGACTGCCTCATCATCGGCCGAACCCCAGTACAGCGGTCAAAGTAAGTTCATGTCATCTTCTATTCTCAATCTCATGGACATGTACTAATACATCATTATTCTAGCGTTTGAGATGTGCTGGGATGTTGAAAGCGATCCAGCGCCCACCGTCAATGCACCAGTCAGTGCACCGGTCAATGCACCGGCCGAAGCATCATCAGCCAACACAGACTATGGTGGCCAAGGTAAGTCTTGTGCCAGTCGCATAGCTTGAGTCATTGCTCACAGGTATATTAGATTACAATATGTGTTGGGACCCCGATACTCCTCCAGCTGCAGGTCCATATGCCCTTTGTTGGGATGAGCCGAGCTCATCAACAGGTAGGCTCGGTCCCTGCAATCACTGTAGAAGCAGCCACACCACCGGCTGCCGCTACGTATGATGTTTGCTGGGATGAGGACCCTCAGTCGACAACAGCTGATGTAGGCCACCTGTATGACGTGTGTTGGGATGACCGACCGGCAACCTCGGCCACAGGATACCAAGGTGAGTATCGGTGGTTTGTGTCAGTTGCTTCAACTCATTTGCAGGTGGTTTTGACATGTGCTGGGGAGATGCCCAATTAGGTGGAGATGGTGACTGTGAAGGTCATCTTACTGCGGCGCCCACTACTGGCTCAGTTAACTCATGTTGGTCGGCCGTTTTGACACGGCACAGATGATGCTAACTATTACATGCAGGGGTGAACAACTCAGAATCACCTGGGAGTCAAGATATTCAGGCATCACTGGCACCCTCTTCAGCACCAAGCGAAGGCTTGACAATAACACAGGTTGAAGCTGGGTAGGAATTGTTGCACCAAGCCGACAACCGGCTGGACAGACTTTGCGCCATCCTGAGTAAGTTAATGGCTTCCCTGCCCATTGCTGTCATAATGTTGACCACCATTGTAAAGGAGATAATAAAACCAAGGCTGTCACGGAGATCATCCATGCCAACCAGGCCTTGATCACTAATTATCAAAACGCCCCGCAACCAATATGTTACCGCCACCAATGATATGGCCAAGATTCAACACATGCTGCAAATGTTCAGGCAGATTGATGATCCACTGACTGTCTTGGAGCTAGGTAGGAAGAAAGCAGGCGGCTGACATTGACATATGCACGGTATAGTGTAGTGTAGTGTATGTAACATGTAACAATAACAAATGTGTACTTATGACTGTTGACCGATGACCGATGACCGATGTGACAATCATACCAGTGCTGGGCGCGTATGAGTGTCATAGGCATATTTTGCCTTGCATAGAGGAAAAGAGTAAGGCGCTAGTCATCAGTGCTATTCAACTCCCAAGCTATCTGCTTTGGAACTGCTTTTCTCCCATAGTGCACTACCCGGCCCGACGCCTAGGTATTCCGTCCTCCCATGTCCTGCCTATGTCCACCTACCTCCGCTGGTGCATTATTTTTCCTTAAATGTCGCTACTCATTCAGTCGCAGGTCTTATTACATGTATCCTCGTGTTCTGCAGTGCAGCATGTTTTCTTACCTGTTGCTACATCGTGCCCTCGCCAGTATCGCTACTGTTCTCACCTATGCATTCCCGAACTTTTACACAGTATGATAAAATGACCCATCGCACATACAGTACAGTACTTCCCTTCCCCGGACCTTTGCTGGTGTTGGAGTCACTTTAGTCACTATATCCTAGTCTTGGTGCAATCGATTCCGCTCTTGCCAATCTCTCTGATCGTGTGTCGCTTGACTTGTTTTAAGTGTGCGTCGCTAAAGTTCCCTCTTAAGTTTGACTTTCGCAACGTCGGGATCATTATCGGTAGTCGAGCTATAATCTAGTCGCTATCAGGCATTTCACTTGCACTGTCTTATCTTACTCCTCGCTTTCACTCCCCTTGATTTCTTCTCGCTATTGCTAGTCGGACGTCGCATAGCACTATCACATAAAACAACTTGCATAGTGCTTCTCACTTATACGCACATTTCTCTATTGGAACTCACTTGTCGCTAGTCGCTAACCACTATAAGCGCTACTCATCAGTTTTTGGTCTTAGGTCACCATAGGTTATCAGTCCTTCGTGCTATCGCTACCCTTGCATATTAGAAGGGAGTTGCTTCAATAGCAGTCCTCTTGGGTCGAATAATACACTTGCGCCTATTTGGATAAGTAGCGCTAGTTTCTAACCAGCCTAGTTGCTATTTCTCTTTCACACCGATCCAAGTTCGCTGAATTAGATGTAGTCAGTATACCTCTTGGGCTTTTGCTGAGTGCGTGTGACTTGTGTATTCTCAGCATTGCTCCTGGTGCCTTTTTCTGGTGCATCAGAGGGAACACCGGGGGCAAATCTGGCCGACTTGGCCTTCCTTGGCGCACGATCTCTGGTAGCGGGCACATTCTTTGGCTGCCTCTCTTGCACCACAGGAGATGCATCTCTGGCAGCCCTTGTCCACGTCAATGCTGGTGGCTGTATCATTGGCGATGCACCAAGGTGTTCCAGACCTCAGTGAGTTTTGATACCCCGGCGAGTTGACCTTGGGCCGAAGGAGCAGGCAACACGGCTGGCTTCAGTTGACTGATCTGATTCCTCAGTTACATGAGGTACAGAAATAATGGTCTTTGCTGTAGGAGGCGTTCGGTGATGGGAGACCGATGGTTGGTCTTTATGACCTCTGGCACACTTTCCAAAGCTCTTTGGCACCGGTAGGTCATCAGACCGGTCGGTGTCTTCAGCATTTGCGCAGCCGTGCAGGCATTGTTGGACTGCTGGTGGAGATGCCTCTGCATCGGTCTTGTCACATTCTTCCTTGGTCGAACTGATGTAGGGTCACTTGGTGGAACTCAGCTGCCCTTTGGGAATTGAGGTTAGTGACGATGTTGTGGTCGCCAATGGCTTTCTTGTCGGCCTTGCACTGGTACTCTCATCATCGGCATCACCATCAGATTCATCCTCGGCAACAGGAGAACACATTCTGCCCTTTTCATCCATCCAGGCTTTGAATCTGAAGGTTGGTCCAACCTGGGTTTCCTGTCGGTCCCACCAAAAGTCCAAGATTGCATTGGCATCAGTGCGGAGCATTTTGGATGGCTCCAAGATCTTGGTATCATCAGGTAGGTATGTGCTGGAGATAAATCTGGACTGCCCCTTGATGATGTTGCTCCAGGGCACTGGGACCTTGGGCTTTCCACAACATGTTCCTGTTCCAGCCAGCGTCAGATGATAAAATGGGTATCGGTGTAGAGACTCGCATTTCTGTGGGCTCATATGGGCTCATATTACGAATTCTGATGACTGGCCTTCACGGCACAACTCACACCATCACCCTCTAGTCATTCCCTATAGAGCGCACCACTTTCCCGTGGAACGCGCCATAGGCGCGACACTTTCCCGCACAACGCGCAGTATTCCCTGCGTGCGCGCCTTGCGTGCTTTCTCACGCTTAAGCACACTATGTCGCACAGCATCCAGAAGCATCCATCCATCGTCCAACCAGTCCCTCGGTATGTCCCTTTTCGTTATCTGACCATATTTAGCATATTACACTTCCCATTTCGTTATGCACCCTTACTTTACATCACCTTACCTCATTTACATACTTAGAGCGCTCCCTATTCGGCTCTGAGCCCTGGGAGAGCGCTTAGGTAGAACTTACATACACTCATGTTCGTTTTACACCCCACTATTCCACCTTAGCTTCATACCACCATCTTACTACCACTCAGTATCTATCACCAGTTAGTTCCATGCAATGCATGTGTCCATCATTGTTTTGAGGCCCTAGCATCAGTCTATAGCTAGTGGCACCTTCAGTATCCATCTAGATCCGCGCTTTTCCTCTTATCAGTCTCAGTATCCGTCTTCTACACTTGTGCACCACTTGCACTACCTTCCCGCACTTCGCGCACTTTCGCACTTCGCTTTCCCGTGCACGCTTTCTCGTGCTTTCACCGCCATTCACCAGGGTTGTTCAGCATCATTCCAGTGGATCCTTGCTTTCCTTTGCTTCTCCTTTAGGGTCGAACTGTTCTTGCATTCTGCGAGTATAGCAGCTAGGCAGAGCTGAGACTCACTTATACTGGCTGAGCACTTTCTTATATGTGCCTGCCAGGTTGTGATACCCACATCGGTCATCTGGCTTACTGTAATGAATGGTAAGGAATGACCTGAATCATTGCCTTCTTGGTCTTGAGGGATAAATCGCCCATCTCGGGCAACATCGGCGAACCCAAATGGTCCAGCTTGAATTCATGGTATGGTTTTGGGACCCACCGAGTGCCTCCAAGCAGTGTGGCATCCTGGTCTTGATCATGGTCTTGGAGACATGGATTGAATACAAGTCTTTCTGAAAGGACTGGAGAGACTCACCAAATGCATCGCCAATGAAATCTTCCCATACTGGTAGGATGGCCTGCCAGTCCTTGTCTTTCATGAAGCTGGATCCCTTACCAAGCTGCTCATTGAAGTCAAACCTGCAACAACCAAAGTAAGCACAATGACCGACCGACCGACGAGTGACTGGAAGAACTCACCCAGATGTAAGCAGCCCCCCCTTCTCATCCTTCCAGGAACCCAAAACAAAGACTCTCATACCGGCCTGAGTAAACATTTCTTTGGCGAAGTTCTTGACCATTTTTTCACCCTTCTTCCTAGCTGTCTTGGCCTGGACAGTGGCATCAGGGGCTTGATTCATCCACTTATCAGCCTTTGCCTCAGCTTCCTGCAACTCCTTTTTGTCCAGCCGGTGCATGATTGCTGTCATGGTTGGCTGATACCTCCTCAGTACTTCCTTGTGAGCAGGCTTCTCTCCAGTCTCTTCCTCAATTTCTTCCCGAATTTGCTGAAGAATCTCGGCCTTGCGCTCTTCCTCAATGACTCGCCGTGCCGTCCATTTCTTTTTTGGCTTAGTGGGTGCTTTGAAATTGGTCTGGACCTTCTTGTGATTGTGGAACCACTGTCGGTATGTCTGTCCAGGGTGACTGAAATGCAGCATGACTCGGTGTCAAAGACTAAACACTTACATATTTCCTTTCCTTCAACAGCTCTTTGTCCATCTTTGGAGCCAAGACCTTGGCCTCCCTGGTGGCTGCTTTGAATATCAGTTGTCGTTCCTTCCCACTTGCCTTCTCCCAATCCTCAATATGGGACTGCAGAGCGGTGGTCTCTCAGTCATTCAACTGAGGCTGAACACCTGTACTCCTCTTTGTCCAAGCCATGTCACAGCAGGTATGTAGGAGAAAAGGACCTGAAAAGAGGAGACCATTGATACGGTGGATGGAATGAGCCAAAAAAAATGCAGATGTGTCCTGTGAGTAATGAGTGACATACCCGATGTCATAAGTGCATGTAAGGGTTAGATTGTGCCGAATAGTAAGAGCACCATTGCTACAAGACTTATCGAGCAGTGTAGATGCATGTGTGGGTCTACAGAGTAGAAACAGAGGTCATAAAGTGCTCTAGACATATCGGTGATCATATACTTATTAATTGTGCCGTTGGTATCACTCCTGATGATGCAAAGAGATCAAAGTGACTATTACAACGGATGCATTGCATCTGACAGTCACATGTAAGCACCAAACCGTCCAATAGTCTAAGCATATTGTTTAAAACAACTCATCCACACAACAACAGCACATCTGTGTTACATGGTCAAGTCAAAGCCAAAGGCCTGGAGTCTGCCGAAGACATCCTTGTTGGTTAGATGGGAGCACAAAAGAACTTCTTGAGGAGATACAGGACAATTTGTCAAAGCTAAACATTACAATAAAACATCTTCCGTTAATTCATCACCCAGGAAATCGCCTAGCAAGCAAGGATCCACCAGAGGACATCACGCCGAGGGTGACTATGAGCACCATGATCTCGGAGTAATCAACTTGGAGCCTTGTAGACTTTGCAAGTCAATGGCAAGCTCATCATTCATTCAACTGGTCTCATTTTCTGACACTGAGTATCAAGAGTCAAAATGACTATCTACGTGAGTGGCAGTACAAGACCAAGGACTACTTGGACTTGCTCCTTTGGCGAGAGGGTCCACCATCCAACAGGACTTGCTCTGTCTGCCCAAAGGACGGAGTCTACAGATGTCACGGCTGTATGGGTGAGCCGCTCTTCTGCACTCATTGCTGTAGGATGGTTCACAGCTGCATGCCATTCCATCGGATCAGTCAATGGACTGGGGGATTCTTTGAGGACACTTCCTTGACCAAGATAGGGCTGGAAATTTACCTCGGTCACCAGGGAAAGCCTTGCCCAGAAGTGACTGATGATTGGTACGACACAGATAATGAAGGAGACAATTTTGCTGAAGGCTAGTGGGTACCTTTGGTCAATGACCCCTGGATGACTACGGTGGTGGATACATCAGGTGTCCACTCCCTAATGATCAGATTCTGTCGGTGCGCCAGTGCACTTGGTCCCAACATGCAACTATTTGAAATCGGCCTCTTCCCAGCATCTTTCACTTTGCCAAAGACAGTGTTCACATTTGCAGTGTTGGACAACTTCCTGTTGGATAACCTGGAATGTGGAATGTTGGCAATGAACTACTATAGCAAATTAAGGCGAATCACTTCAAGCGTATTCCCGCATCTGGTTCCAGTAAGTGACATTGATGTGCTTGATTGCATCACTCACAATGGCCAAAAGGACTGATACAGAGAATTGATGAGGGTGGGCAGGCAGTGGAGACAGCTGAAGCAGCTCAAGTGGCATGGGTTCGGCCATGAGAAGCAAAAGCCAAAGTCAGGGGAGCTTGCACTGTTCTGTCCTGCATGTCCGCAGCCCGGGGTAAACATCAATTTGGCAGAAAGGAATGTGTCTGATCCTGCATGGCTATATTCGAGATCCTTGGTGATGGATGGCAACTTCAAGGCCGAGCATCTGTTTCCAGTGAATCCAACCGATGAGGTGGCATTGACCGATGGCCTTGGATTTATGGTCGGCGATGGCCGATACAAACTGCATCTCGCTGAGGCACAGGATATTGTACATCGGTCGGACTGCAACAACCACCGAGCTGTCAATCAGGCGAACGCTTCACGTCACAAGCTTGAAGCAACTGGGATTGGCGGTTGTGCATGCGCTAGACATGGGTGTTTTGTACCTCATTCAATGGTGGACTTTCAAAAGGGGGAAAGGTTCGCCGATCAATATCTTCATTTGCCCGATGTGAACTGATTTATTGGTTGGTCAAAGGCAGATGAACATGGATTATGCGCTGTGTCAAGCTCTGGGGTACAACACTGATGGGATTGACCGGGCATTGGTGTTCTATGACATCAACTGTCAATACCACAAGCATCTCGACCAGCGGGTTGAGGAGTCGCCTTATCTTGACCTTCCATGGGGCATGGAGGTAATCCCTGGCATCGGTCTCTGGCATGTCCACGTCCATCAAGACAAATGCTACGTATGGTATGCATCCAACTTCATCACCGGTGCTGCCAGGATCGACGGCAAAATCATGGAGACCCTGTGGGCACCCTTGAACATCATATCACCGTCGGCGAGAGGAATGTCCACCCCCCACCAAAAGGAGTGTTTGGATTTTCAAATGAATGACTGTAATTTTATGAAGATGATAAGGATGAGTGAGCCAGATCGTTTGACCAAAGTGCAAATCTAAATACAGATAGGCAAATTCCTTTGCCAAAAATTCAAGGAGGCTGTGCAGGGAGTGCGAGACAGCCAACACGCATTTGACCGATTGAGTGAGACTGCCGATCATGATACCCTTGTCAAATGGGAAGCAGAGGCTGCCACCGCTCAGGATGACCAACTCGAAAATCCCAGCGCCATGGATATATATGAAGTTAAAATGACAAAAGGTCTGTGGCAATATAATCACAATTTACTATATGCTCATGTTGATCTGCAAAGCACCGACAAGGAAACAACAAGAGTTGCATCTGTTGACCCGACAGGTGAGATGGCCGGCCGGCGAGATCCATCAAGGTGCTGCAACATGGCTGGCATCTGGAATAACACTGGAGGAGGCGCAAGTTGCACTCCTGATTGATGTGAAGAAACTTGGAAGGCGGCCAACCAATGCTCAGAAGCTGGCGATAGCTCGGCGCCGCGACAGAATGCAAGGTCAAATAGATGAATTCGTCAGGGTGGCAGTGACATTTCTCGGCGATCAACTGGATGAATATGATCAGTTGGACCTCATGACCATGATGTTGGATGCTGCAGAACTGGATTCTGCTGGGTCATCATCTGACAATCCTGATCAGCTGGATGACGAAGACCGATATGATATGCTGGTCAAGTTCACTCCCGAGACCCTGGTAATTCCACTGCCCTCGAACATAGGGATTGAAAGATGTGCTGAGTGGGGCGTCGCCGACCTGGTGCTCCAAGAAATATTATTGAGAGAAGGTCAAGCCAATGACGCATTGCATGCCATCAGGGTTAACTTGGCCAACAAGGCTGTTCTCTTCCGCACCACGGTCCGGTTGGCAAAGTCACAAGCTCGGTCAACTCGTGCATGGGCCCGGGTGCACTTGGTGGACAAGATCCTTCACTTAAATGTACAGATATACTCCAAATGTGGCAGCCAACTCATTCACCTCGGCGCCGATGACTTACTGGCCAAGTTTTGGCCATTGGAGAAGGCCAACCTAAAGGCTACTACGGTGGTGGCAGACCCAAATGCTCGTGGGCAAAGGAATAGCACATTGGCGTGGTTCTGGTCCATTGATGTTCAAGGAGATTCCACCAGCAATGACTGGATGAATGAATGTATGTATGCTCATTGCCTATGTACCTGTACCTATCCGATGTCAATATTTTTTGCACTACAGTTTACCGTGTCCATTGGCTTAGAACGCTGGCACTGCGTGATAGATGGGCAGAGGAGCTCCTGCTGGTCGGTCGGGAAATGATATGGGTGGTTGATTTTTTTCTTCACAAATCACAACGATGGGTCGGCCGAATGCAAGAGGCCGATGCAAACCAGAAGGTCGGTCATTGGTGCTATGCGGTCCACCAGGCTCAAATTTATCTCCAACTCTCACAGCAAGCCCAAGATAGCTTTGAAAGGACAAAGGGGATGGCGAGGGTGGCAGAGTGGACCGGGGTCTACAGTGCCACAACCGCATTCGGGTGGTGGTAAGTGCCATAGTAGGCCACAGTGGATTAGTCAATTATATATAACCTTGTGATTCTGCATTTATGTTAAGACCGTACTCAAGTAGTATCGGATCCGAAGGGCTTCGGCCTCAGCTCGTGCGCTGTGCCCCTTTCCCGAGTCTTGCCCCTTATTTCAGAGAGCTAAAGTATCGCGTCTAGTGAAACGGATAAGTATTGCAATGGATCCGTTAAGACTTCCGGATATCGAACGTATAGAGTAACGGCCAATCCGGATCGGATCCGGACTAGAAACTAACGGGTGAGGACTGTCCGAAGACAGAGGCGGATATGTAGACTATAGGAATCTATCCTAAGTCTCGGAGTAGACAAGAGTAGCGTACTCAAGTCCGGATGGATAACGGAGGGACTCAGAGTCCAGACGGAATGAGTGCAATCTAAGATGATATTCGAACTGATCTACTACAGCGCATATACAAAGGTTTATATACTACGGATAGCTAACGGAATGATCAATAAGCAAAGGTGCGAGGCTATGTACGAAAGTATAAGCAAAGTCTAAGTGGAGCGTATTGGTAAGTTGGATGGATCACGAATCATGAACCGGGAATGAAGTACAAGTAAAAGCGGATTCGTAAGTGTAGCGGATCAGTAAGCATAGCGGATCAGTAAGCATAGCGGATCAGTAAGCAAAGCAGAAGTAAAGGATAACCGGTATACCGGTGTACAGGAATACCGAAAGGAGATGAACGATAGTTAGAGTTATATGAACAGGAAATGAAATAAGAATCAAAGCGGATCTGTGGACCGGACGATGGATATGTTCATCGGATCTGGATCAGATCTGAGATCCAGATCATCGGATCTGTAACCGGATATATGGTATATGACACCTTCAGACATTTGTCTTCCCATACATCAACATATGCATGGTGCTCAATACTCACCTGACCATGACCGACCTCCTCCGCAGCATCATCAGCAGATTCACCTGTCTCCAAACCAGGAACATCACCGGCGAGCAGTTCTATGCCGAATTCTTCGCGCACTGTTCCCCTCATGACCCTGAACTGAGATCAACTCACAGAGTAGTTCTCAAATATGCTCATGATTGGTGGAAGGATCGTTTTGATACCTTGGGATTCGCCTTGCTGTCCTTGGATGTCAATGAAGTCTTGGATATGATGGCAGATCACTTTGAGCAACTGGTCGGTCATTTCTCTTTGATGCTCAACTGCTACTGATTCTCATTTGTAGCCTATGGGAGCAATGCTTCTGCCCGGCCCTGCAGTCACCGGTCAAGTGGAAGGTAATCCCCTCCTCAATCAAATTCTGGCAGTGAAGGCCCGTGTCCAACATCTCGGCGATTCATTAGAAAGGATGTTGCAGGAGAAGACCATGAAGGCTGCGGCAGCCGCAATAACCATGTCCGAACTTGAAGGGCCCATGGATCAGCTGGAGGAAGTGCTCTTAATCTCCCGCCGGCCATGAGTCAGCTGCTAGTTATTGCACCAGTAATATTATGTATTATACTGGAAATATGAATAGTATCACCTAATGTGATTTGGTCAGTGTGTATATGAGCCATTGGTCTCTGATTTTTCTTGTTCTCCAGTCATGACTGCAGTTCCAGCCGACTGTGCGTTGTATACCACATGCATTGCTAGCGAGTTTGTGAAACAGCTGTTTGATTGCAATGTAGCTGGAAATGCACAGTCAATCTCGCCTCCCTTGACAATTGATGTGCCAACCATGCTTGCTTGTCAGCATCTGGCCCGGGTGCTCGCCGATGTCTATTCAAACCCAAGTAGGCCATTCCTACCATTTGCTCGGTCGTTGCCTGACTCATTTCAGTCCAACTTGACCTTGATATGATTAGGTACAATGAGGCCCTCCATAAACGCTCTACTGGGATGGTTGCAACACATGAAGATTCCCTTGTGGGCCAGAACATTTGCTGGAGAAGCCCTCGGTCATTTTGGACTCAGCCAGTCATATTATCTTGTGGTACCTTCCAGATGCCATTAGCCCGTGGATCAAGTGAGCTGATTATTATGACCCATCGGCCGACTGATTCGCCGACTTCACAGGCCGAGATGGAAGACGCTACAATTGGTATGGGGTCCCTTCTGGATGAAAAGCATGACCAGTGGTCTGGACACCCAGTGGAGAACATTCCCTGGTAATTTTCATGCCAGTGACCAACGCCAATTGACCCCAGGATGTATCAATTTAGCCCCTTGTTGGTTCATGCAAGGCCGGGAGGTCAGTCTGCTTCTCCACCCGAATGCTAATGCTTATGTCGAACTTTTAGCCACATGGATTACCACCAGCCGATGGATTCACCCCCGAGGTGTCGGCCGCCCTGAAAGGGAAAGGTGGTCCTGAGATTATGATCTCTATGCAGTGCGCAGCACTACTGGCCTCAGCTGCTCTTAGGATGATGCATCCAAAGTTGTATTGGGTGTCGGTCACTACACATATCAAACTTGCCTGATGGGCAGTGGAATGTTGCCTCAGTGATATGAGCACTTGCCTGCAATTTTGGGCCTTGGTGTTTAATTGTGCAGCCTGTAATTTGCAACAGACAATGTCCTCTTCACCGAGATCCAAGTTCTACTCCTGAAGGGTTTGGCTCATGACATTATCTAACCTCAGTATTCGGTTGCAATATAACTCGGGCGCTATGGTCGGCTGCTCTGGCCACTTTGTCAGGCATGGTGTCACATACACCGGCGATCACATTGTGTGGGCTTGGTTCATACATGACAGCCTTCAGAATTTTGTGGGGACACCTCAGCCATCGTACGCAACTTACATGGGTGTAGACTAATATGTTTCTGTCTCAGCTTACATAGCGCAGTGATAGTATGATAATAACCGATGGTTTTATTTGGTGACCGACCAACCAACCGGTCCATCCTATAGCATCATGTATTCAGTTACATATTGGCCCATATGATAACATCAGTTTTGTCGGTCGACCTGATAGCATCAGGTATTCAGTATTCTTGGCCCATATGATAATGTCAGGTATGCAGTTTCATCAGCCGACCTGATGGCATCAGGTATACCTTTCGTCGGCCCATATGACAACATCATGTATTCAGTTTCATTGGCCCACAAATTTGCATCAGTACCATCAGCCGACATGATGGTGTCAGCTATTAATACATACATGATGCCCTCATGTCGGCCGAAAGACCTGATACCATCATGTCGGCCGAGTATACTGGATGCCTGATATTATCATATGGGCCAACAAAACAAATACTTGATGCCATCATATTGGCCGATAGACCTGATACTATCATGTTGGCCGAATATACTAAATGCCTGATATTATCGTATGGGCCGGCGGAAATGAATTCCTTATACCATCAAGTCGGCTGATGGTACTGATGAAAATGTATGGGCCGAGATGAAAACGTATGGGCTGACGAAACTGAATGCCTGATGTTATCGTATGGGCCAATGGAAATGAATTCCTGATGCCATTAGGTCGGCCGATGGCACTGATGAAAACGTATGGGCCAATGAAACTGAATGCCTGATGTTATCATATGGGCCGATGGAAATGAATTTCTGATGCCATCAGGTCGGCCTGATGGCACTGATGAAAACGTATGGGCCAACGAAACTGAATGCCTGACATTATCGTATGGGCCAACAGAAAGGTATACCTGATGCCATCAGGTCGGCTGATGCAACTGCCTGATGTTATCACATGGGCCTGAGAATACTGAATACCTGATGCCATCAGGTCGGTCAATGCAACTGCCTGATGTTATCACATGGGCCGAGAATACTGAATACCTGATGCTATCAGATCGGCCGATGAAACTGATGCAAACGTATGGGCCTGACGAAACTGCATATCTGATGCAATCACATCGGCCGAGAACATGAATACCTGTTCATGTCTCTCAGCCCATATGATGGCATCATACCCACAATTGCCAGACCAATCCGCACAGGAACATATATGCTTCACCCCTGTCATCGGCCAGATGAGACACTTGCCATCGGCCGATTGGTACACACAGTAGCTATAGTGTGTGGGCCCAGCTGACAATATCACACCACCGATTTTACTGGCCCTCAGCCAATATGTTAATGTCGAGCATCCCAATGCATGGGCCCAGCTGTTAAAACCATCACTCCATGAGCCCACCGGCCGAATGTTAAACACAGACATAGATATTTGGTTGGCCGACGTCTGCTGGCCTGTGTGGAACAGCATATTTTCAACATTTGCTGCATGTATAATACATGCAATGTGACTGAATGGGCTCGAAAGAAGTGAAGACTGCTGATAGGTGAGTAGTGAATGATATGAGGGCTAGCTTTGGTCCACCTATCTGAAATTTATGCAGGTATAACTGCCAAGCACCAGAATGATTGTCACAGCATACAAGTCGATTGCATATTCAAGCAAGAATGGACATGTGAAAGAATGAGCCATCCACAGCTGAAAAGCTGCTCTATGTTGACTGAGGTAGCTTTAGTCAAAATTTAGATGTTAGTTTCACCAAAAAACAAAAAGGTCTGTGTGCGCCAGGAATAGTCAGATAATCTAATGCCATGCAGGAGAGTCAAGGAAAGGTTGCATGGCACTCATGCCACCTTATGAGGGGATCATCAACATGTTCCACATCAGCATTAAGATGGTGGTTAAGTTCATTGCCAAGGTTGGTCAGTTTTGGAGGTGCTAGTGCAGGTATGTTGTCAAAGATATTATCCTGTCATCATAGTTAGCATACAAGTTAAGTTATACCATATAATAACTCACCATGGGTTGAGAAGATCCAATCAAGTCCCTTTCATCAGTGTTGGAGTTAGCATCTGGTGTGACTAAGTATGAGTGTCTAAACTCATCCCTCACAAGTGAATTCACTCATCCTCCCACCCCACATTCTTGAAATACACAAGTTTATTGCATGGGTGAAGCACTGAATGATAGTGAGTAAGACTACTTGAAATGCAAGTAGAGGACTTACCTATAGTAATGTGGTACACTTCAGAATGGTCCATGAGTTGGTGGTAGTGATCCAGTGTTTTTTTAGCAAGTCCAATAGCAGCATGAATTGATGGCTGATAATTAACATTCTTAGAATACATGGTGAGCTTTTCGTCAATTAAATCCTTTGTGGAATGATGGTAGGGAGATCAGGTGTTGACCATGAGAAGAACATTGTTGCATCTTTGAGAATCTGATTAGGGTTCCATTTTGGTTCATTAGTAAACAATGAGCTACAGCTACATGTTATGCACCTTCAGAATATCTCATAGCTGGTCTACTATTAACCACTCATGATCCAACAGCTGAGACCTCTCAAACCCAGATCTCTTTACTGTATAATCATGTTAACTGCTTTTCAGTGTTTTGAGACATGCAAGCATGTCAAACATTGAATTCTAGCATGTTGCCACATCTCATGGGATGTTGGTAACTGGCCTTAACTGTTCTTGAAGGATGTTGTGCCATGTGGGCAGGAGGAGTGAATGACCTTGAATGCAAGCTTCTGAAGCTGTGTGATATGTTTGTTAAGGTATGTTTTTATTTATTCTAATGTACAGACCTTAACAAGTACCAGCGTGACTGGACAAATGTTCTGTTACAGGCTCTTGCATGCATCATGTGTCAACAAATCAGTTTCATCGACAAACCCATTGATGTCATCATCATCAATGTCAGCTTCACCACCCTCATCCTCACTGTCTTCACCATCAACATTCAGGACATGCTTCTTGTGGTCATGGCTCTTTGGTGCATCAAACTGTTGAAGGAGAGATTTTGCCACAAGGTTGATGGTATGCAAGAAGCACCTTGTGTGGGCTGCCATACCACTAAAATTGGAGAGTGTGATTGTCATCTCTTCAAGTATCACAATATTGTTGGCCACATTATTGCATGTGACAACAAGAATCTATCATTT
This sequence comes from Suillus subalutaceus, assembly GCF_016647625.1. Lineage (NCBI taxonomy): Eukaryota > Fungi > Basidiomycota > Agaricomycetes > Boletales > Suillaceae > Suillus > Suillus subalutaceus. Next base: position 248,897 of record NW_024540297.1, read on the forward strand.
GGTGAGTCCTGTGAGTATACACAGTGATTGTGTACTGACCTTCCTTGTTACTCCATAATCTTTCAGCACTTGTTTGAAGGCTGCTGTAAGCTCCTTACCTGTGTGGGACTGATAATGTCTTGGCACCATGTCCTTCTCTAACTTGGTGAGTCAAGTACTTACTCTCAGCACCTCAATAATGTCTAATAGTAAAGTTAGAGGTACACCTTTTCATTCAAGACGCGCCGAGAATGCTATGAGGGCATGGTGGTTTGCAAACAAGTTTGGCTCTGAATGCAACTATATCAGCCCCAAAAACTCTCTATCTCAATGTTATCATACCTTGTCCCTGTCTGGGTATTCTGGTGATGCGAGTAAGTGACCTTCCCCTTACCTTTTTGTTTGAATGCAGTTGTAATTGATCTATCTTTCAGAAACATCAGGAAATGTGATATGGATATATAGCCATCTATAGCACTATAAAGTGCTATAAGGTGCTATATAGGGGCCATAGAGCTATAGCTCGTATAACCAAGTGCCCAATTGTGTAGGCTAGTTATAGCAATACATAGTGTGCTATAGTGTTATACAGTACTATGATAACTATATCTTGCTATATAGATGACCAACATCAAACCCATTTCAAGCTATCTTGGTTCATATTTGTTGCCTTTGTAGCTCTCAAAACCCAATAAAGCGAAAATTTCAAATTATATTTCAAGTAACTACTACAACACATGTAAACTACTAACTACCAAGGAGGCAAAAATGCGAAAATCACAGGAGGAAGAGGCAAGAGAGCTAGAAAGAAGAATTAGAGAGGGAAGGTGGAAACACAATAAAGACTTGCCAGTTATTGAGGGGAAGGAGGGAAGAGAGCTAGAGAAGGAAAGAGTCAGAGAGGGGAGGAGAAGAAGAGAGAAAGAAAGACATACCAAATAGTCAAAAAGCGGAGCTAGAACAATGAGAGGGTCAGAGAGGGAAGGAGAAGAAAAGAAAAAGACTTGCCAAATAGTCGAAAATGCGAAAATTATTGAGTGGAAGGAGGGAAGGAAGAAGAGAGAAAGACTTACCAAATAGTCAAAAATGCGGAGCTAGAAGGAGAGGGTCAGAGAGGGAAGGAAAAGAAGAGAGAAAGCAAAAGAAAGACTTACCAGGTAGTCAGAAATGCGAAAATTATTGAGTGGAAGGAGAATGAGAAGGAGGGAAGGAAGAGACAGTGAGAGAAAGGAAGGAAAAAGACAGGAAAAGATTGTGGTTGACCGCACTTTTGCTTATATAAGCTGCACCAAACAAAGCCACATCACAAGACTTGGTGAATTTTGACTACTATCGTTGGGCCAGAGTTGCAAAATCTGACAACCACATTTTCATATCTCGTTGTTTGCTACACATTAAAACAAAATAATTATACAGACCTGTAGCTATGTGTGTCATGGGAGAGCTCCAGCTGACAGAAGAACTGAAAAAGTGTTCAAACGATGCTGCCAGAGGGATGCCAACGCAAAATTTTAGAAACAGTAGAGAGTTGCAAATTTTCTCACAGGCAAGTTGGCACAGGTGTCACACTGTGTCACAGTGTCAGTTTTGCAAAACTGAACTTCGCCACGGTGGACCAGGGGTCCCAAGGCATAGACTAAGAGGCAGTCTCTCAAGCTGATAGTAGACTCATAGCCCAGAGGCGATTTCCTTAGCTTAGTCAGCCACTGACTTACACAGTCAGCTCTGTTTGTAGAGTAGCATCACAACACCTATCCTCATAGAGTCTGCTTTCTTCTGCGTCTACCCTAGTCCAATGGCAAATGGTGCAATGCAAAATACAAGTCTTGAATTTAGAGTAAAAACATTGATTGTGGCTGCAGGGAATCATTCTATGGGAGGAATATTGGTGTACAGTATGTAAAATATATGGTAAAGAATATTTATGGGTGACTATAGTATGAGTAAGATGCTTGTGGATAAAGTGGTGGTGGTATTGTACTAGAAGATGGGTAGTTGCTCAAATTAAATTGCATTGGCAGGTATAACCTATTATGTGACACAAAAGATGCAGAGTCGATTGGGGGGGTGGGGGGGGGGGAACAATGGATTGATGCATTGATGGTTTGTTGGTGGAGGAATGTTTTCCTCATTCTCCGTGATATTGGCAACTTGGAGTGGCCGCTTCATCCGTGTGAATGGCCGTTAAAGAGACCCTCGAATCACACATCATTTTTGAGATTGGTATGAGAATCAAAGTACTCTCTGATGGCCTTCAACAACTCAGCCTTGGTGCCTGTTGTCTCGATCTTCAGCTGATTCACGATGTTGATGAGGTTTTCCTTGCTTTTCGTGGAAAGAGCGCCGGTGATGAAACGGATGTCTGATCCCTGCATAGCCTGTCAAACCAGCCTACTCGCCTGCCTCGATGCTTTCTGTGCCGCCGCTTCTGCTTTCTTCTGAGCCTTGGCCTCCCTCGCCACATCCTGTTCCTCACACTGCTGCAGTCCCTCCGCAGACGTCAACCATCGTGCATTGATATTCCTTGCCTGTGTCTTTTTTTGCCACTTATTGAGTTGTTTCTTCATCAAGCCCACCTTGCTCAGCGCCATTGCACAGTGAGCTTTGGCAGAATGCAGCTCAAACTCCAAGGATTTGACTTTTACCTCCAGCATGGCAAGCTGGGCCTGCATTGATGGTTGGTCGGATGAGTCGGAAGGTGGTGAAGTGCAAGTTTGGACATGTGAGTGCTGATCTTCATCATCCCTATCCTTATCTGTCTCTGACTCTTCACTCTTGTCACTCGACTCTGAACTGCTGTCAGAGGTTCCTGACTCACTCTCACTGCCCAACCCATCACTATTGGACTCCGATTCATCCACCAGCATCAATGTCGCCGGCCTCGACTGTGTCGTCACAAGGTAAGATATCTTGATATAGATGAAGCTGGCTAGGTTGGATGGGGAATGAGGGTGGGACATGTGCTTCTGTTGATGTGACCATACTTGGGGCGAAGTCCTTGTCAGTCAAGATGTGGGGATTGAGTGCATGTATGCCGCTGTTCTTCCATGCCTTTGTAATTGTTTCTTCTGTAAATGCCTGGGCCTGAGCTGCCATATATTGATTGATGAAGTCCTGTCTGGGAATTTCATCACTAGTTTCATCAAACACATCCTCACAGCGCTTGTACCACGCTCGCTGGAGAGGGCCAAAAACTCCAACATCGAGGGGCTGTAGCTCATGTGTTGTATGAGGTGGTAGACAAAACAACTCAATATTATGTCACACAGCCAGCTCGCACATTTCTTTTGTGATGTGGGAACCATGACCATCGTAGATAAGAAGTATTGGCTTCCTGGAGTTATTTCTTGCTGTTGCCTGAGGAATGAACAAGTCTTCAAACCATTTCATACAGATAAAGTCATCCGTCCACCCATTTGGTGATGTTGCAACACTGAGATAAAATTCAGACTTTTTTCGAAGTGGTGAAACATAGACATACCAAATGTTTGGATGTGCCTGGAACCAACTTTTGTGATATGACTTTCCGGAAAATACAAACCCTGGAGTGATGCTCGCACCATCTGCAGATATACATTCAATGACTGTGATGAGCTCAAGGTTTGCACTTTGAGCTTTGTACTTTGGATATCTACCCTGAGGCACAAAATACTTCTCTGGAGATGTCTTCCAGCCACCCCCTCTTTGACACCCTTTCTCGTCCATATTGTAGACATTTTCCCAAGGAATTTCCTTTTCCTCAATGACTTTCTTAAGAAGCTCAAAATGATGCTTGACATTGGTGTGGTTGAAACTCTGGCAACAATTTGGATCCAATGCAGACAGCTTTCCCAGAGTGATGTCAGGATGCCGGGCGAAGAAAGCCCCTGATCCACTTTTCATGTGGCTTTTTCCAGAAAGCACTGCAGCTTTGATCTGGATTGTCCATTTGCTGAGTGGATGCCCCATGGAGCTAAGGTGCTTGATCCAGTCAACAAGCACAGATTCCGATGCAGGGGACAAGAGCTGTTGGTGTCCATAAGCTTTGTAGCAGGGCTGAGTGAGACCAAGATAGTGCCATCAAAGTGTGTGATATGAAACATTATGCTCCTTGGCAGCAGTACAAATATTTGGAGAAGGAGAAGCAAGAAGAATAGCACAGACATCCTGAATTTTTTCTCTCACTCTTCATTGAGTTTCTGAGCTTTTGTTCTGAAGACATGAGCATGACACGCTGGCATGCAACAGCACTATTGAGTACCCGAGCAGTCTCAAGTTGTCATTGAAAGTTTTGCAGCCGTACACTGCCGCACTCAAAATTGGTTCTCCGCTCCAAGCCGTCACGCTTGATCATTCTCTGACATTGATGCTTGCATTGTCGATAATAACAGCAACTGTGCTTCATTCTCACTGGAAAAATGCTCAGAAGGTGAGGGTAGGCATAAAGTGTGTGCAGAAGAAAAAAAAAATCATTTTTCGGTTGTGAATTTTGCTTTTGCCTGACTATTCTACATGAAAAAAGATAACTTCGAAATAATAGATTTGAAGCCATATGTGTTCCTCATCTTTATTTTTATAAAACAAAAATACTGTACTATGAATATATGTTGAAAGCTCCTATATCCAAGAGTGGGGGACTTAAGATGTGTTGTTGTGTGTGCTACGAGGCATTTTGCAACTCTGGCCCAATGATAGTAAGTGAATTTTCGCACTTTTGCTTACTTGACCATGGGAACTTTTTCCAATGAAAACCAAAGTTGTAGCCCTTGTCAAGGAGAGTCTATCCATAGTCTAATGGTATCAATAGATTAAGATGTCTAACTCACTATAAGCAAAATACTTGAAAGTGGACAGTTCAAGAAAGCACCTTGACCGTGGGAGCTTTTCTGATGAAAACCAAATTGTAGCCCTTGTCAAGGAAATTCTATCCATAGTCTCATGACATTAATAGGTTAAGATCCTAGTGAATTATAAGCAAAATACTCGAAATTGAAGGGTTCAAGAAAGCAACTTGACTGTGGGAACTTTTACGATGAAAACCAAAGTCATAGCCCTTGTCAAGGAGAGTCTATCTATGGTCTCATATTATCAATAGGATAAGATCCTAGTGAGATATAAGCAAAATACTTCAAAATCATGGATACTTTTTGTTGAAAGACTTGATGAGATTGTGCATTTTGACACTTTCCCTATGCCAAACTTTATGGTAATCTATAGAATTACATGATTTCTACAGTGGTCTATATACTCTTATAGCTGGTCATAGACTATATGGAGTTATGGCATACTATGGAGGCTATATAGAGGAGGGTCTTCTATATACAGATACAGTTTTTCCTGATGAAACCTGCAATGATCTTGGTCAGGACCTCATCTGCATTCCCAGCTTCATCAGCAGCTTGCAATACATCTTCACCCCAGCAGGATTTGACATGTTTCCACATATTTTCCATGGATCATGCATCTTTTTTGTCAAGAAAGCATCAAATTCTAACCTTGCATCTCTTGGCCATGCAATTGAAGGAATGTGCATGCCAACCATCAATGGACTATAGCAGGCGTAGGGTCAAAAAATATGTAGATCAGTGAATTCCATTCCTTCATTAACCATTCTTTAACTTGTATTACTTAGACTAGTGAAATTGACCTTACTGAGTTCATCCTCTGCACTCTCTTCCTTGTCCATGCTCACTTCATCCTTGTCAGTATTCATACCCACTCCTCTCTTGTCATCACTGATGACAATAGCATCATCATCATGATGTAATGCAGGGTCTCCATGGTCTTTAGGAGGTGCTTTTTCAACATTGTTACCATGTGCTTGGTTTAACTTGGCCTTTTTGACTGTGTGCTACTAGTAGCACTTTCATTATTCTTTTATTTGTTTGATGAGCTTTCCCACTTCTCATCTAGTGCAGCTTTAGCTTTGTCCATTAGTTTTGTAATATACTTGGCAGTGCCTGAGAAAAATGTGGGTTGCATGCTGTGATGATTAGAAGAGTGCTGTGTTTAGGTTTAGAGTTTAAGATTCAATACAAATGTGTAATACTAGCTTATTCAGAGTTTCAAAATGAGACATTTGCTTACAAACCCATTGCAAGGGTGTGGGTAGGGGTATGGGTACCCAAAGTACAGACCCCACCCATACCCCAGGGGTACCCACATCCACAACCCACATGGGTTGTGGATACCCTTGCTATTCCCTAGTGTTGACACTTGCACTTGTACTATGACTGACTGCATCTGACTCCAACAGAAGCATATGGACATATGGTAGCTTTGTATTCAGACCAAAATCAGATATGCAGACCTACAAACCAGATATAATTCAGTCATCAGAATAGTGCTAGTAATATATATTCAGGCTCTGCAATAGCTAGTGTTCCTACATCAGATTAAACCACACAATAGGTATGTACTTCCCACTACTGTCACCTCATGATTTGCATAAGTTGCCACCTCTGATTACATACTGGTGGTGTAGGGGGCAGAAAGAAATTGGCCTCATGGCAATTGGCAAAATAGCAGAATGGCAATTGGGAGAATGGCACTGGAAGTTGGCAAAATATATTGTGAGCACTTTTGGCTCTTTTCAACTAGGGTTCTACCAGACTACTATAGCAAAAATAATTTTGACCACTACATTGAGGCTATACATTCTGATATCAAAAGTGCAGATATTCCACCCTGATGCACTCTCTGAGCCCCAATTGAGTACATCAATCTCTTCAACAAAGCCAGTTGGCATGATACCTTTGTCAACCCTGTCTAGCTCACTCCAGTCTATGAGGGAGATCTACATACCCAAGAAGATTCTTTTGCTTTTGTGATTCCATGCCAGTTTGACCTGAGAATGACTGGTCAACTTGGAAGAAGCTTCTGCTTCTGTGATAGGTGGGAATAGAAGGTCTTGATTGCCTTTCTTTATAGTAAGGTAGCTATAAACTTCTGCATGGGTGTGATTAGGAGCATTTGGGCATGTTTTTTGGTTAATTAAATGTTTGAGGTAGTTGTTGTCACAGCCCTCAATGTATGTTGAGAGTTACATGTGAAAAAGTAGTGGTTTGAGTTATTTTTGACTTTCTCCCCAAGAACAAAGCTGTCAGACACAAGTTTTTGGACAGGACAGCCCTTGGACTTTTGGGCCATGATAATTGCAAACTTGCACACTTGGATACATTCAAACATATGTTTACAGCTATTTTCATATTGATAGACCAGAATCTGGAAAACTCACTTAGCCGCTTTTGTTTGTTATTGGAGTGACACCAAACAGAGGCACACACACTAGCTACTTTTGTAACTTGCTTGTGGAATACTAGCACTACAACAACTGCCGACCATCATCATGATGCACAGAAACTGGTGACATATACCAGATGCTGTGAAGCAGCAGTGGGTTGTTATGTCCACACATGGCATGACATCGAAGACCATAGCGCAAGTGACAGGATCCAGCCATCAAACAGTCAATCAAGTTCTTTGGCTCTCGCAACTCACAGGCTCTGTCGTTTGAAAGCCTCTGGAAAGTGGTCGTCCTCGTCTACTTACAGCACAGGACGTTGCAGTAAGTGAAGGCACAAAAGTATTTTGAATTTGATACCTAACTGTGACAGTACCTTATTTCACGTGTCAAGCACACTCCTGACATATTTCTATCTGAACTACAAAGTGCTCTATGGGAGGTGAGGGATATTGAGGTGTCCCTTGCCACCATCAAATGAACACTACATAGGCATGGATTGACTCACAAGCATGTATGTAAAATATGCTTGTGCATATAAATTATAACAGTATCATACAGGTGACTTGAGCTGCAATTGAGCGTAATGAAGACAAACGCAACCAATATGAAATTTTATTGCTGAAAATCTCCGTCCTGACTAGCTCATCTTCATAGATGAATCTGCCTGTAACCGAATTACCACTAAGTGCCCAAATGCATGGTCAATGACAGGAGTGTGTGCTCATCGGCGCGATTATTTCATTCGGGGTCAAAGGCATGTCGAAATTTTGCTAATGAGGGCATCTTGACAGTAGTTTGTCTTTTCAGATATTCTATTCTTCCTGCTATCTCACTAGACGGCGTCTTACATCTTGATATCCAAGATCATTCATATACTGCAGCGACATTCAATGAATTCATAGAGGGTTTGCTTGACAATATGAACCAATACCCTCAGAAGAACTCCGTTATCGTGATGGACAATGCTAGCATACACAAGTTGGCGTATCTTGAAGAGATGATCTGGCGAAGGTATGTTATCCCAATGTCACTGTTCGAGTAGTGTCATTGACCATTGATCTTTTTTCAGGGGGATGTGCCTCATTTATCTGCCACCTTATTCTCCTGACTTCAACCCTATCGAAGAAGCCTTTTCGGCCCTCAAAGCTTGGATAAGGCGGAACCATAACTATGCCAGAGGTGAATTAACAGGCAAAATGACCTGTGATCCTTATAGCCTGCTGTGGGAAGCAGTGTTTGCATCTATGACAGAGGAAAAAGTTTGAGGATGGTTTGCAGACAGTGGATACTTGATGTGATTGATAATGTACAATTACAGCTAGTACGTGATCATGATGAGAATACAATATTTCGTACGACCACAAGTACTACTTGACAACTACAAATCAAGGCTTCAAATGTTTGACCTTCGTTCAAATTTCAACACAATTTAAAAAATATGTACCATTTAATACTAAATTAAATACTAAATTAAATGTATTAACCTAAATTATAAATGTGGTATATTGGTAAAAAATGGTTTAGATATTATAATGGATAATCGGCAGGAAACCTAATATACTAAATAAATTTAGATCCTTAGAGACTATACAAAGGAAATTTAGATATTTTAAATCTTTCATAAACTGTTAAAATTATTTGCTCACAGCAGCACTGGCACTATAGTTCTCTTTATCATCATTGTTAGTGGCCCTTCCTTTGCCCTTCCTGGCGTGTCGAATGAGTTGATGAGTGACTTTCAGGGATGACTGAATGACACCCATGGGCATACCAACAACATAAACAAAAAAACTCATCCAATAGGCCAATCACGCTATTGACATATGCGACCCCATGATTGAGGAGATCATCCTCATATTGGGACATATGCAAAAGTGGCATCATGACATCCATTTCACGAAGGACGTCAGTGATGGGAGGGTAGGTGATAAATTCATCATCCTTGTCATGGCAAAGGAAAGTCGTTGCAAAACCCCGGTGTGACAATCATACCAGTGCTAGGCATGTATGAGTGTCATAGGCATATTTTTCCTTGTCTAGAGGAAAAGAGTAAGCCGCTAGTCACCAGCGCTATTCAGCTCCCAAGCTATCCGCTTTGGAACCACCTTTCTCCCATAGCGTGCTGTCCAGTCCGACGCCTAGGTATTCCGTCCTCCCATGTCCTGCCTATGTCCACCTACCTCCACTGGTGCGTTGATATTCCTTAAATGTCGCTACTGATCAGTCACAGGTCTTATTACATGTATCCTCATGTCCCACTGCGCTGCATGTTTTATTACCTGTTGCTACATTGTGCCCTCGCCAGTGTCGCTACTATTCTCGCCTACGCATTCCCGAATTTTTACACAGTATGATAAAATGACCCATCGCACATACAGTACAGTACTTCCCTTCCCCAGACCTTTGCTGGTGTCAGAGTCACTTTAGTCGCTATATCCTAGTCTTGGTGCAATCGATTCCACTCTTGCCAATCTCTTTGATCGCGTGTCGCTTGACTTGCTTTAAGTGCGTGTCGCTAAAGTTCCCTCTTAAGTTTGACTGTCACAACATCAGGATCGCTATTGGTAGTCGAGCTATAATCTAGTTGCTATCAGGCATTTCACTTGCACTGTCTTACCTTACTCCTCGCTTTCACTCCCTTTGATTTCTTCTCGCTGTCGCTAGTTGGACGTCACATAGCGCTATCGCTTAAAACAACTTGCATAGCGCGTCTCACTTATATGCACGTTCCTCTGTTGGAACTCACTTGTCGCTGATTGCTATAGCGCTACTCATCAGTTTTTGGTCTTAGGTTGCTATAGGTTATTAGTCCTTCACGCTATTGCTACCCTTGCATATTAGAAGGGAGTTGCTTCAATAGCAGTCCTCTTGGGTTGAATACTACACTCGCACCTATTTGGATAAGTAGTGCTAGTTTCTAATGAGCCTAGTCGCTATTTCTCTTTCACACCGGGAAGTATTGACTCGACGGCGGCCACCAGTATCACCAAGAGCCTCCTTAGTAACAGGTGGAATATGGACATGAATGACCAGAAGAGTAGGAGTTGCACTAGTAGCAGATGGGCCATTTGCTGAAGATAATTGATGTTTCTTCGGAACATGGTCAAAGGCAGCCATCTCCGGGGGTTTATCATAGGTAGCCTCTGCCAAGAACTTCAAATACATGTCAGTCAAATGTCACTGTTACAAGTTTCTATCACTTACTATCTTTTTCGCCCAGAGGGTGAGGTTATAGATATCTTGAGCTTCATGGTCACCACTAATAGGATTGATATAGCAGAATTTGCCATGCTTCTCACAGTTGAGCTTATTCTTGAGCTCTCGCAACTCGGCAGCAAAGCTCATGCAGGTCGGAGGGTCTTGATTATCATTGACAACTTCATCCTGATGAGAACGAGTGGCAGAGGGTGCTTGACGAGCTGGTTTCTAATAGTGTACTAGTCAGTAAGCAATATTCAATCACTAAGTATTCTCTTACCAGGTTATGTATTTCAAGAACTACTCGCCAACTTCGAGCTCGTTTGATGAGATCACAGCCCTGCTTGAATGCCTCTCGAAGCTGTTGTTCATTGGAGAGCTGATGAGGGGCATCTCGGACTCGATCATTGTGAAACTTGTACCCGAGTTCAGCATTCACTGAGTCAAGGTTCATCTTTGCACAAATGTGTGAAAAAAAGTCTTCAAATGTAACATCGACAGGAAGGCAGATTTGGACATGGCTGACATGTCCACCTACAACTCCAGTATTTAATGGTACAGAGATATCAATGTTCGTGATAGCTGGCAATACACAAAGTTAGATATTATCTAGTTGTGCAATGACACAGTGGATGTACTTACAAACCACCATATTTGCGCCAGGGTAGTGTGGCTGTTGAGTTGATGGTGCAGTGGCTGACTCTCGATGGACCATATCACTGGCAGGATTACATAGTAGCATGTCTTGGAGCAAAGACGGAGGCATGCCAGCAGGGCCTTGGAATTGAGTCTGCATATGCTGACTCGGAGGACCATGAATGAAAGGATGCATCAGAAGCATATTGAACCAATAACCAGCGCAGGGATAGTGACGTTCAAGGACCTCGCTGTAGAGACTCGCATTTCTGCAGGCACATATGGGCTCATTTTACGAATTCTGACAACTGGCCTTCATGGCACAACTCGCACCATCATCCACTATGACTTCCCTATAGAGCGCACCACTTTCCCGCAAAACGCGCCATAGGCGCAATACTTTCCCGCACAATGCGCAGCATTCCCGCGCGCGCGCCTTGCGCGCTTTCTCGCGCTTAAGCGCACTGCATCGCACATCATCCAGGAGCATCCATCCATCGTCCAACCAGTCCCTCAGTATGTCCCTTTCATTATCTGACCATATTTGGCATATTACACTTCCTATTTCATCATGGACCCTTACTTTACATCACTTTACCTCATTTATATACTTAGAGCGCTCCCTATTTGGCTCCGAGCCCTGGGAGAGCGCTTAGGTAGAACTTACATACTTTCATGTTCGTTTTACACAAAACTATTCCACCTTAGCTTCCTACCACTCAGTATCTATCACCAGTTAGTTCCATGCAATGCATGTGTCCATCATCATCTTGAGGCCCTAGCATCAGTCTATAGCTAGTGGCACTGTCAGTATCCGTCTAGATCCGTGCTTTTCCTCATATCAGTCTCAGTATACATCTTTTACACCTGTGCACTGCTTGCACTACCTTCCCATGCTCCGCACACTTTCGCACTTCGCTTTCCCGCACGCGCCTGCAGCGCATTTCTCGTGCTTCCACCGCTATTCACCAGGGTTGTTCAGCATCATTCTGTGGATCCTTGCTTTCCTTGCTTCCCCTTTAGGGTCGAACGTTCTTGCATTCTGCAAGTATAGCAGCTAGGCAGAGCTGAGACTCACTTATACTGGCTGAGCACTTTTCTTATATGTGCCTGCCAGGTTGTGGTACCCACATCGCATTGGCCCTCATTAATGAAAGGACTCTGGCTTGGAGAACTAGGGTTCAAGTCAGACATGTTGAAGATGATTGATGCAGCAACTCACCCCTCACTAGCAGGATTATATACCACAGACAACCTGAGTATGTGTCCAGATGGATCAACATTGTCAGATGATTGAAAACCATTGTTTTTGACGGAGACGAAGAGACAGCGATCTCGCTAGAATGCTAGGGTTGCAGAAACTAAGTGGAGCTCATTTTATGATGACCAAAACTTACCTTCGACAACATTGCAGTGTCTTGCACGGCGAGGGCTTCATTTTCTTGACAAGGTCACCTGCAGTTGGTAATAACCACCACCATGTGCGGCTGGTTGCAGGTCAGTGCATGTGGTATGATTCCAGGGTCTTGTCACTGCCCCACAGTGCCACACAAGCCCCACAAGTCCAAGTTAGGTTAGAGATTTACAAAAGTAGCTAGCGTGCGCGCCTCTGTTTGGTGTCGCTCCAACAACAAACAAAAGCAGCTAAGTGAGTTTTCCAGATTCTGGTCTATCAATATGAAAATAGCTGTAACTTTTATTGTTTGTTAGTAGGAATAAATGCCAGGCTATCATAGTTCTGCTGACTTCTGCCAACCACCCTCAACCTACTGCCAGCAATTGCTGCCTGGAAAAATATTTCATTCTGCCAACAACACTACATACTGGTTTTGTTGTCTTTTCACACCCTGATCAAATTCTCATTTCTGCAAGTGACTGTCAATGAGATCTGTGATATTAGCCAAAACAATGAATATACTTGCTGGTAGATTCAGTGTTACACACATTGAGCTTCATGGGTTCAATGCTCAAACCACTGAAATTACTGTTCTCGCCTAACAAAGACTTTAATGCAGCGATTGGGAAATATTTCATCAATTATAGAGAATAGCTTACATTTAGCCAATCCAAAAAGGTCATCTCAAAGTCATCAACAGAATCAACATAACTCGCGAAGGTGATCATGAAGAAACTAGCGGGTATCTGGTAGCCGTTATTAAACAATATAGTCACAACAAACCACGTAGTATTTCTCCAGCGCACTCCGAGCCTTGGATAAAAGATCTTCTCGTTTGCTTTCGTCATTATCGGCCGTTGTGAGTGAATATTCGACCCTGTAGGTGAAGACGTCTTCCCGAAGATTAGGGACATGATCACCTAGGGAATCAAGACATGGTTAGCGGCCAACCCCCAATACATAACAATGTCATTTTAAGGCACGAGATCTAAAACATAAGGAAGCATGACGATGCACCTACATGCATCTATTACACGGTCGACCAGTCTTTTAGCCTGTAAGCCGTGATTTAAAACACCCGAGTAGACTCAGTATCACTCCATAATTGCCTTGGTGCGCTTTGCGTAAGTTCTCCAAGAGTGTGGGTTGCGCCATGAGCAAGGCAATCACAGACTGCGAATGGAGATCTGTGAGAGATAAAGTGATTTCCGAAATAAGGCCGCGGTGATACGTACGTCGCTGTAATACATAGGTCAATCTTAGAAGTGACTTATTTTGGTCCTGTTGTGCACTGGCATTTTCCAGCGCTTGAGCCAGCTTGATATCAGTGGCCGCCTTAGGAAATACCAAGTTCATCAGCACTCGGGCGTAATCGAATGACGTACGGGCTCCATACCTGATTTGTAGGCTGACAAAAGTATGTCAAGGGATTTGTATCAAGAAAAAATTGTGAACTCACCGTACTGATGCCCGGGCTGCCGTTATCCCATCTTATAGGATCCGCTACCCAAATTGCTCAAGAAAGATGACCTACTCGGGTATGGATCTTCTAAACCTATAGCAAGCAGCATCTTTCTCCTGACGATCACGGCAGCGACCATGGCGAATGTACTTCGAACGGCACCCATACCGCAGGAAAATACAAGAGCACTTCGTACCGGATCTGTGTTTTTGATAACACGTATAGGTACGCATCTAGGTAGTTGTCCTAGGTGGTGTAAGCGGTAAACCATAGTTACAAATATGACGTGCTCACTTCAATGGGACGGTCAGGGGATATAGGGATACTGAAGTAATAGATCAACGATGTGACCCTGGCGCCAGGACGCATAAACAACATACCGGTGATACTACAAGGAAGAGAGTATAAGATGAAACTTGAATTCAGGAGAATAAATGAAAAACCAACGAAAGCGTACCTCTACATTCCATCCATCTGCACGCATTTCGTCCCAGAGTTCTCGTAATGTTCTTACGTTGACCTTGTCAACATGGGTCCAGGTAGGCAAAACGGCACCGTCCCCGGTCTCGGCAGCTGTAACAGTTGACACTCAACATCCGATGGAAGGAAAATATTGTATTGCTCACGCAATTCATTGTGAGTTAATATTAGGCCCCCCATACCTGGTCAAACAGAATTAGTGCTGTCACCAACAAGCGATGTTAGACGTATATCAATTTGCTGATTCCTGTAAAATGTCGTTTTTCAGACGTTCTTCTATGACTTCTACATCTTAAGCGCGATCGGATAACGATAGGGTTCTTCTTGGTTCAACAAAATCGCGCAAGACGAAGGGTCGTCCTGATATATACACTAAAGGAGAGACAGAAGAGACAGGAGGACAAATGGATCACCCAGAATCGTGAGTAAGACGCGCAAAATTTGATGTATTAAGATGATCATTTGAAGATTGCGAGGAAAACTTACTAATCGGTTCCTCCCGCGTAGAAAACCAAACGACATGAGACGGACTGATAGTGTCAGGGCGACAGCGCAAGACGGAAAGAATCGCTCGTAGGCCCTGTGTGCGAGGTTGAGCAACCCCGAAAACGTTTGTGTTGCGTGATGCCCTGAAGTTGAGAGCACCATGGACATTTAAGTCGAGATCAAGAGCTCGGCCTATTGAACTCGTTGTGAAGAGCAACCAATGAAAATCAAGCGAACCAGACGGGTAATAATGGTTTTCAAGATGAAGCCTCTGGACAACACGCTTCCCGTCCTCGTTTCGACAACAGATGGTTCTGCTCGCTTCAGATTGCCCATGAGGTCAAGGGGTGCGACAGCTTGTTTTCCTGTCATCGATATTGTTTATTCGCTCGCGACGCGAGATGTTCTGAGAGCTTTGACATCTCTAGGTGCCAATTGGAGAGCCGACCGATCTACCAAAAGGTACTGATGCTGGACGTTCGGTCGCATCGTCTAGCGATGTCGTTGGAAGCTGGTTGACGTGCATAGCGCTTAATTCGAATAGAACAAAGCGGGAAGCTTGGTTATCTATACGATAAGACCAGAGGCTACAAGTAGCTGGCTGAAATACCTCGAATCGATGATCCACAATGCATCAGTGGCACGACTCGCATGAGGACAAGTGTCCATTACACCCACGTGATGCGTGAGAATCCTCGTCAATGTTACTGCTAGTAGCACTGACAGTGCTAGTGGCTGTCTCAGTGTCTGCCAAGTGAGGCAGACTAGCTAGTGGCGGCTCGCTGAGCTATTTCCAGCTCGGCCGACACTTACCAAGGTTCCCATTTCTTTCTGTTTACCTTTCGACAACTTTGCGATAACACGAGGCTCTGAATCCAGCGCTACCTAATGGGTACTTGGGTAGAGTTCAGTTGCGGCGGCTAACTAAGATTTGAAATGAATCCTGCAGGTTTCATTACTCGATTCATATCAGTTCATTTCCATTCGACCTCATATTATCACTTGGCGTGGCCGAATGTATCGTCTTCCTATGGCAATCATACTATCAGTTACCACTCCTTCGGCCAGAGTAACCGATGGTATGACGGACTTGTTCAAGTTTCCGAGTCTGCACCGCCCTTTCGCCACACACATCTATTTTGCCATAATTTCGGGTTTCATCTGCTATTTGTGTTCAAGTTGGACATCGTAAGTAGTAGTCGTCCCTTTGATGAAGTGTCAAGCCAAGGCTCAGGCTGACAGCAGACCACTGCAGGGACTCGCAGGGATGTCTCGTGGGAGATGGGTGTCATTGTCGCTGACGTATCTCTTTTAATCCAAGTATGTCCATTGCATGTTGTGCCCACATGAAATACACAGATCGGGAAAGCTCCTTGTGAGACTTGACCTAACCTTTCCTCCATTCATTCTTGCGAGTGAAACCCGTCATGATAGGATTTGGGAACTTGATTGCTTGTCCCAGGAGGGCATGGTATTAACATGATTGTGGCAGTAAATTTCTTTCTAGGTTCAGATAGGATGCTTCGAAGATATTAAAGCTGCTTTTGAGACGTGGATCTTTATCATCACTTAAGATGTTCCCCTCTCCAATGATCTTTTCTTCTGCCATCATATGCCTCTTTCTAGTCGTTCACCGAGTTCGACGAAAAAGTTCATCCGATATCTCCTTTCCCCCTGGCCCCAAGGGCTTGCCGATGCTAGGTAACCTGCTCGACCTCAAGGACAGTCAGCTATGGGTTAGCTTCAGTCAGTGGGCATCGACACACGGTAGAGTCCATCGATTTTCCGAGAAACAAACCTTCTTACTTTTTTAAGGGAACGTCATGTACTGTAAGCTGTTCGGACAGCAAATTATTGTTCTACAGTCGTACGAAGACGCCAAAGCCCTGTTGGAGCGTCGCTCTGGTATTTACTCTGACAGGCCACCAATCTCTAGCACAAAGGCGTAAGAGAACCAACATCCAACATACTATATATACATCTGACAATCTCATAGAGTCGGATCTGAGTTTAACAGTGCCCAGTTAAGGTACTCTAATGAATGGAGATTGCATCGGCGAATTTTCCATCAATCATTCCGATCTGAGGCGGTAAAAGATTACTTACCTATCCAACTTCGCAAAGCTCGTCAGATGTTGCAGGGCATCATAGAAGCCCCCGAGCGCTACCAGGATCACATCGAACTGTAAGTGATAATTTGTCCTTCGGCAAGCTCGATGATGAAAACGTGGTATCCCCAGCTTCGCCTCTTCCATCATCATGTCTGCTGTATACGATTACGAGGCCAAGCCGACCAATGACCCGCTTTTACTCGCTGCTGAAAAGGCGATCAAGGTCTTTTTGGAGGTGTCAAGCCCCAAGACTGCAGTCATCCTGGAGGCATTTCCGTTTCGTAAGTTTTTTTACCAGTCTACGTCTCCAGAAAGTTGTCTCTGACTTGACATAGTGCTGAAATTGCCTTCTTGGTTTCCTGGAGCGAGGTTTAAAAGACTCGCTATCCAATCACAAAAGAATGCTGCCGCCATGGTTAACATCCCGTTCAACTATGCACGAGAACGCGCAGTAAGCATTTATGCCCCGAATAAGAATGAATCGTATCAACACGAAGCGTAGATGACTGCAACTTCGAATCAGTGTATGATCTCGGAGTCTTTTAAGCGGTTGGACACAGCCGGTAGTAATGTGGGCGAATTCGAGCTTGCGTTGAAGTCGACTTCTGCTACAGCATTCATTGGTATGACCCGATTTATTTTCGAGTGACACTACTAACACATGCTCGTATCTAGCTGGAGTTGAAACGGTCAGTCCCGCTTATCTACATTAACGTGTTTCCCACGAACTGACGGATATTCAGACTGCGTCGACCCTAGGTGTCTTTATTCTTGCAATGATGCTCTATCCAGATGTACAGAAACGTGCACAAGAGGAGATTGAGACAGTTATAGGCACCGACCAACTTCCTACCTTTGAAGACCGGCCTTCGTTGCCGTATGTGGAAGCAGTCTTGCGCGAGACGCTTAGATGGCATCCGGTGTTCCCTCTTGGTGGGTTGATCTCATCCATCGTGTGTCAGGATCTTACATTTCCATGTGACAAATCAGGTTTGCCGCATTACACTGCGGAGAGCGACGTGTACAATGGTCATTACATCCCCAAAGGTCTGGTATTTTCTATATCGCATCACTTTCGCTGCTAATCATCACGTAGGCGCGCTTGTTATGGCAAATATCGGGTGCGTCATGGTACTTGCTAGTCTTGAGTTGCGTTAATGCGACTGCTACAGGGCCATGGCAAAAGACGAAGTAAAATACCCGAACCCTGAGAACTTCACACCAGAGAGGTTTTTCATGGCTAATGGACAATTGGACGACGACAATGTCGACTTTATTTTCGGTTTCGGGCGCCGAGTATGTGTCGGAAGGCACTTCGCTAATGGTTCCCTGTGGATTTCTATGGTGTCTCTGCTAGCAACTTTCCGTTTTATGAGACCATTGGATAACGAAGGCAACGAAGTAGACCCTGTCTTCCAATGGTCCACTGGACTAAGTTCGTGAGTATCTTGTTCTCTGCCATCATCCAAGGAAGTACCGTGAGCTAACCAATGAGATAAACTTTAGACACCCCGAATCTCTTCCTTGCCGTGTCGTCCCCCGATACCCGGAAATGACTGCACACATACTTGCAGACGTAATCGGCCGCGCATGAAGCGAACTCGGTCAGCTGTACAATTATATCCAAACGGAGGATAACATAATTTTTGTACATATCATGCGCGATAAGTTCAAGTTGAATTTGAATTTGATTATGATTCTACACACTGACAAGTCAGTTCGTACTTGGCATCTGGATATGGGAGAAACAAGCGAGTATGAGTCGATGCCCTTGTCATGCGATGGGCACGTTTTTCTGCTCAGGTCGGCTTCTCGACCTTTCTCGACTTCACAAGGCAGTACAGATTACTAATTACACTGAGATAAGCAACGAGCTTACTAATAAGCTGTTGTTAATCGTTTGATCGATGATCCATCTTTTTCGCTACTTTGAACTTCCAAACGTTCCTCCCTCAATCGTCTGGCACAAGCAACGAAATGTGCAACGATCAGGTTAATTCGCTGCCTTGAGCGGATACATTTAGTAAGATGTCTGCGAGTTCAACCTCTTGTCAGAATGTATGTTCCGGCAGGATGTGGTACTCGCTAGCATCTTACGATGATCGATCATAGTGTCTAAGTCGAATTTATCATCAGATTCCCTAGTCAAGATGAACTTGTCAGCCATTCGGCGCGAAATCGAGGACCACTTTCGCGTATGGTAATTAGACGATGACTTGATGCCGTTGTCTGATCTGTTGTTGGATAATAGGTGTCGCACTAACTTGTCGTCAACAGGACACGAGGGCTTGGAGACAACAATCGGACAAAGCCTCAAGGACGGCGTCACGGCATACAATCCACGTACTGCAATTTCCGGGCCGCTCACGTACGCTCTACACACGGCCGCATCTGAAGCTTGAAAATGACTCAAGACGGGCTTGCTCGCGAAAATTTTGGAAGAAGTAGTGCACGAACATATGGAGTTTCCTATCACAACCGAGTCCTTCCCACCAATCAGAGGACTCGCACCTTTAACCGTCAACGTAAAAGTGATTCCGGTCAGGGTCTAGCCTGGTATGTGCTCGATTTTGCCGCCCAGCAGCGATACAACTTAGGATTTCCAAGCGACTCTGAACGTCATTGTGCACACTGCACACACCTATAATATGCCAAGACGTTGATAAGCTAGCACTAGCAGTCTTAGCGCAACCAAACCTGCCGTCCTGCATTTATCCATTAGGATGGCTAGCGAATATAATGTCTATAAAGACTCGGCGTGGTGGAGTTCTTCCCCCAGTACTCACCGTCTTACGCCATGAAGGAACCACTCGTTTTCGCGTACTATTGCTCTGGGCATGGTACGTATTCAATGTTGTCTAGCAATGAAGATCCCTCACCTCTTCCTATAGGCTATGGCCATGCGACACGGGTCTCCGCGTTCGCTCGCCACCTCCTTAACCTCGACTCTCGGATGACAATACATATTGTCTCGTCTGCTCCAAAGCATGTTTTCAACGACAGCATTAGTCTCGGGGTCCTCTATCGTTTTGCCGAGATTGACCCAGTCATTGTACAACCCGTGGCGTGAGTGATACCAACTCTATGGTTGACTCATTCCATTAATTGCCAGACCACCAGATATCGAGTCGATCGTCACAGGAGTGTTGAAGCCCTCAGGTCCTTTTTAGCACGCAAGGAATCTCTTCTGGAGCAAGAACGACAGTGGCTCTTCGACGTAGAGGCCGACTGTGTTCTTAGCGATGCTGCCTTCCTTGGATGGTGAGCTCAGAATCCATCGTGATAGACTCTTGTGCTTATCAATTATCCAGTCTTGCCGCAAATGCCACGGGGTTGCCTTCCATCCTCATATCAAATTTCACATTCGACTCTGTATACAGCTTCCTTTCAACAAAATTTGTAGACCAAGTCGATTCACCTCTAGGAGACGAACTTTCGATTGGTCACCACACTCCGGATTATCCAATCTCAGACGAAGAGCTAAAACCCTTGGTTCAACAAATATATTATGGTTACCGCTGCGCGGACCTTCTTGTTCGACTTCCTGGATGTATACCTATTCCATCGTTCTCAACTTCCCCGTCGTTACCCGCGCCGCGCTGGACTAACCAGGGCAGCAACACACTCCTAGATGATGTTGTAGCTCATCTTGTTCAGAAACCCTCTACACACGTACTCCATTCTTCGATACCTTTCGCCGACTCACACCCTAAGAAACCGTTTGCTCGTAGCATCATCCAAGCTCCCCTTCTCGTTCGTGGTATTAGCAAGGGGCCAAACACAGTTTACTCCCCCATTGGTCGATCCCGATTTCTTTCGTCGCTTGGTGTCCCTGAGCACCTACATAATCCAGATGAGACGAAGATTCTAATAGTTTCATTTGGCGGACAGGTCTTCCAGAAGCCAACTTCTAGTCGCGGGAGCAGCACAGGTCACTCAAGTCCACGATGCAAAACACCTCAAATTGATCCTCCTGCGGAGCTACGGCAGATCCCTGATAGCCCGCGAACATCAAAGATCCGTCCTTGCAGTGACGCTCTCAGCAAAATGGACACGCCATACGGCGCCCCTCCGGTCATCAAGCCTGAGCCTAGCCATATGTCATGCGCGATGTTGACCAAAACAGAGTTTTGTATCAAAAATAACATCACCCGTTCATATTTGGATACTCTTGTTCCTTCCGCTTCGGACATAATGCTCGATCACGTTGTAGATGACTTTGATACACGGCTGCTACCAGACTCGTCTTGGATCGCAATTGTGTGTGGAGTATCAAAATGGGGGCAGGATGGGTCAGACGAAAAGCCTCCGGACAGGTTTTTTATGGCCCCGAAATACGTCTACATGCCCGATCTGACAGCTGTCGCAGACGTTCTGCTCGGCAAACTAGTGCGTTGCCAAATTATCTTGATGATTTTTCCTGACTGATGGCATTTCCAAAGGGATATGGGACAGTTTCGGAATGCGTCGATGCTTGCACGCCTTTCGTTTATGTCGCACGTCCACTTTTTGTGGAAGAGCATGGCTTGAAGCTGCTGCTCGCACGGGAAGGAGTTGGAATCGAACTCCCTCGAGTGTCATATGAAGCTGGCGACTGGGCTTCTGCTGTGGAGGAAGCATGGTCGCTGGGCCGCAATGCGAAAGCGGAAATGCGTAGGAAAGCTAGGTTAGGTGTTGATATGAATAAGCGAGACAAAGAGGGCGCGTTACTTGCGGGGCAAGTGACGGATTGGGTCAGGACTTGGCACGATTCGATAATCCGATGAGTCTGTCACAATGGATCGTAAGACGCGACCTTTGTCTACATTATTACATACTATACGTTAGCACGTACCGCATGCTCGGGGCTGAGCGCTGGGTTTGCATAATATTAATGGTCTCATTTGCACCGATTGCCGCTACACGTACCTAAGACATTGTGTACAGCTTGGAGCTACGATGAGCACGGAACTACGTGATCCTGCTTTTGATTTCCGATTGACGCAGCCGATGTTATCTCCAACTAGAATGCCTTCAGAATTCTGTCATGTTCGGGTACTGCTGCAATCTCATTACATACCAGCTGGCAGGATCAAAAGGAAGTCATGACCGTAAAGCCGAACTTCGTGTGCGTCTGTAATGACGTACATGCTCACGCTCGGCATGTAGCTATTGATCATCATAGGTTAATGCGGCTTGTCGTTTGCTGATGAGTCTGTTGAGACCTGACACGGAGGAAGAGATTTCCTGACAGCTGGTCGGGACTCTGTTCACAATCTCGGAACCCGAGCGACCCAGCTAGAGTCAACTGATCCCATGACCGACTCGAAGAGGACAAGTAAAAGCGGTAACTTGGCTGCTATCGTGATTTATCATAGTTTGTCACTAGTTAATCTTGAAAAAGAAGAGTATCACCCGTTCTCCTCCAACTTCCGATTTCAAGGTCTCACTATGCACGAGACACTGGCTTTACATATCACATCTATATTTACATATTACAAGCACAGAGCGTTTGATCCCGCGAAAGCAATTTGCGTCGACGCCATGTTCGTGTTCCATGAGTCCACTCGTCGCTCTAGGACGTCTGATTTGGGGATTAGCTACGAGACAATATATAATACGTTATCGAGACCAATACCATACAAAATTCTAGGGATACTGTTCATGTGGAGGTGTTGTAAAAGTATGAAATGAAAATGACCCGTTCTTCGCAGTTACAATATCTCCAGCGTCCTGATGTCCATCATGTTATCAACAGATGCTGTGTCCCTAACTTGCGCGATGATATCATTATCCGAAGCAATTCTCTTATACTCCCCACCACGCTGTTGCGCTAGCAAAAGTGCGCCAAAAGGACGAGCAAGGCGAACGAATAACCTCAACCCTCTGGTAACCAGCTCATCATCTCCAGGCTCATCAGGCCAATCGCCCACGCTCTGTGACTCATCTGCAAAGTCGGCCAACTCGAGATCATACCGATTCCATGGACGGATGAGCAAGAATGCCTGCCGAGTACGCCTTGCAGGCGAGAACGGAACAAGCTTGTCTCCCGTTGTGACCAGCAGGTCTTGTAACCCGTCCGCCTTGACTTCATATGTGGAACATTTGTCCCCGTCTCCACCAGTACTCCGCCTGATTTCGGTGAGATGAAATGCGATGCAAGGCAGTTGTAGTCTGGCGTTTGCGAAACGAGGAACGCCGAGGTTCTCAAGAGTGGTATAAAGATTCGAAGCCGATTCCACAGTCACAATATTGTTTCGCAGCGAGGAGACCGATATCTGCATCTCATGTTCAGATAGAGATGGCAGTGTACATGGCGGAGCCTCGTATGAGGAAATATCGGCTGGCAGACAGCTGTTGAAAGTGGATGATTGTCCCACCCAGTCCAGAACTGTGATGTCGCCCGAATGAGCTATGATCTCCTGTAAGAGTCGTCCGAGCGCGTTCTGTCTTTTTTCTCCGTAGATTACAGGAAGGTGGACGCCGAAGATCCCAAACAGCGAATACGCGATGTCTTCCTGCAACGTAGTGACGCGCGTTGATGACCATTGAAGTTTCTCTCGGGCATCTCTCATCCCCGGGCAGAAGGCAACGAGCGCCCGCGCATTTATGCTAGTTGAACGCTCCAACTCCTGCGTGATAGGAACAGACTCCTTGTGGTTGCGTGAGCGGTCGTCGAGGTACAGAGACCAATCTGCTTGGTAGAAGAGAACAATTTTGGGAGCTAGGAACTCCTGAACGGTCCATCCTCGCGTGTTCCAAATGCTGTTTGCTAGCGCGCCAGACTCTGACGAAGGAGGAACATCCGAGAGGTAGACGATGGTGAGCGCTGAGTGGTGATACCAGACGAACATCGAGTTGACTGATCGCTGGAGCTCAACATTGTTGTTCTGGTCAATGCAACATGTATCGCTCCACGCCCAGTGATACCCCGCGTTGCGAGCAACTTTGCAGAAGTTCTGCAACTTTACAACAGTTCCGACCGGGTCCAAGGTGTATATGTTCCTAGCCTGAATGTCGTGCAGTAGCAGCTCCTTCCTTTCCCACCTATGGGACAACATGACCCAACTGAAGTACTTCGCGACCGCATCTCTGATAGGCCCAGTTTGGAGGGGCCCATACATGTCGAGTGAACGGGAAAGTTCTTTGTACTCTGTACTCTCCGTGAATGCGTTGATCTGTGAGTCTCGATCACACAAAAGTCCTGTAGAGGTGTTGATCAGACGAAGGGGGGCGTTTTCCAGCTGGATGTGGATGACTCGTCGAATAGCATCTTCTAATTCAGATATACTGACGTATTTCTGGCGTAGCTCTGCAAAAATTGTAAATCATCTTCAAGTCGGCGCTTGAGTTGTTTGGGGCTTACGTCGTATCTGTGGGCGAAACCTGGGTCTGCTTGTCTGGTTTTGCCCCGATGTTGGTGGCGGAACAAAGAGTGAGTCGGCGTGATGTTTCAAATGCTTCTGTATAACATGAGATTTTCCTTCAAAAGCAGCGCAAATGTCCTCCTCTGGCCGGCAGGTGACTAGTAACTTGAAATTACGGGGAAGCTCTGCTCCGTTCTCTGCGAGTGCAGTCAGGAGGTCTTTACGAGCTGACTCATTACCGCTGTGTTCCAACCCGTCGATGACCACTAGCACAGGGCCGATGCATGCCATTTGATTCGCAGGGGTAAGGATAAAGCGATTGAATTGAGTAAGTGGGTTTATCGTTTCACATAATGCGCGCTTGTATTTCACGGTGGCCCAGAGAGCCTTCCTATATTGAGAGTCGTGATCAGCGAGGTCCCGTGCAATCGTGCTGAACAAATTCGTAGCATTTCGCTTGTCCCGGGCAGCGCGCGAAAAACAGTACGACGAACCGAGACGCACAATGGCGTCGAATTGGCGTGCAATGGTATGGGCGATAGTAGATTTTCCGGACCCCTTTGGACCTAGTAAGAGGTAAATCTGCTGTTCATCGTTTTGATTGACCCATGAAGTTATCGACTCCATGATATCAGTTCGTGGTGGCGCATCTCCGATCTTCTGTGATTCAATCGAAGCGCCACAAGCATAGTG
The DNA here is from genome assembly GCF_016647625.1 of Suillus subalutaceus. Lineage (NCBI taxonomy): Eukaryota > Fungi > Basidiomycota > Agaricomycetes > Boletales > Suillaceae > Suillus > Suillus subalutaceus. The sequence continues at coordinate 273,909 of NW_024540297.1, forward strand.
CATGCCATCAAGGTCTGTTTTCGTGGCTAGTAGTAATATGAACATATGCAAGGAAGAGGTATGGAAGATGGAACACTACCATGGTCAAGCAACAGATCATGGACACGAAAGACGTAGAGTTCCGTGGTAATCGTGACCTGCTGTTGTATAGCATTCTTGAGTTCTTTGAAGGTTGCTTCGTACGTTAAAATTTTATCATCTAATTTGGACAACGCGTTCGAAAAGCTTTGTTTCCCTTCATTCAAGAATTTTGTTAAAGAAGCGAAGATTTGGTAAGAAGCTGCGAGACTCACATCCGCTCCTGTTCTCCAGGTAGTCACGGATAAAGTACGAGCACTCGACCGTCTGGCGAGCGAGGGAGTTGATAGTCTTTTCTTGCGATTCTACCCTTTTCAGTTCCTCTTCGCCAGAGATAAGGCTGTAGGTTTCGTGCATAACGGTAATGAGCTGATTGATACTTCGGTCACGTGCACTCTCCAACTAATCAAAACAGATGAGCTCCTTAGGTCTGAACATGTGACCATGCCACTTACATTATATAGTACTGCAGTGAGAATCATGAACGCCATTTTGGTGTAAGGATGGGCCTAGGGGAGTAGTATCAGACATATTCAGTGGCAAAGCCAAGGGACCGTACCTCAGCGAACTTGCCAGAAAGCTGAACGAAAATTCTGATCTTGTCCAAGAGCAGAGGAAGGGGTCCTGGGGTAACAACATCGACAACTTGCTCAGTAGACGCTGTCAATGGTTCATTTGGTCCACAGTCTCCCATGGCCGGTGTATATGATGTATCCTCAGAGACATCAAGTGTCCGGGCGAGCTGGTCTTCAGCGTGCTGAGTGGTTTCATGCTCGATTGTATTATGAAGAGGCATGATCTTGAATTCCATGCTAGCACAAAGGAGATGTTTGTTGCCATGACGGTCAAAAGACATGAGGCGGTAGATTTTAACTAATGTTGTATTCAACGACGAGCGAGCCAATCAGATAGTAACCAGAAACTCACTTCTGGAATAAGCGAGAAGCGTCTCGACACCTTCTTGTACCATACCGATGTACTGATCTTTATGGAGGGTTCGTTTTGCGAAGACTTTTAGGGAAATTATGGACGACGCCTGTACATTTCTTGCTAGGAGTCAATGTCATGAACTCGCGGGTACAATGCCTCTCACAGTTTTAGCTCGGTCATCCATGGCAAGGAATGCGGATTCTCAGCTGTGGTGGACTTTTGGTCATGGTCATCTACAGAAGCTGTCACATAGAAACTGTCGTAAGTCGAAAACAAACCGATTCGCGGCAAATGGTGCAGGTCTATGTCTTATTGACGTCGCAAATTATCAAGAGTAACCGTCATTCAAATTGATCTCACGTACCGAAGATTTGCACTGCCGGGGGAAATGGTGTTCTGAGAGCATCTCCATAGCCATGACTCGTTATGGGCTCCTTCCGGATACCTTCTCTGTGACAAAGTTCGGTATGCTGGGACCCATCAGCAGGTCTCCCAGCGCCCACAATGGTGGTAAGCTTGAACTCCAAGCTTGCCCTGAGCAGTTCTTCCTTGCCTTGAGGGTTTACGCACTTCAGCCGTTCAAGAATGGCTGAATTGAACTGTTAGAAAAATACATTGCGCAAGGATGTAGTTACTCACCACCAGGGTACTTCAAAAATTCTTCGACACAGCCCTGGACCATACCGATGTACTGATCATCATGAAATTGGCGATGAGCAAATACTTCCAATGTGAGCGTGGTAGAGTTGCGAACATTGCTGCTCTTTGAATCAGCCCTTGAATCAGGCAGTAGTCTCCGACGTACAAGATATGTTTACTACTCCACGGCATAGAGCTGGGCTTCTCCGGACTCGTACAACTGGTTGTGCCCCCATCGACATCATGAATGGATATTTTGACATAGAATTGATGATCCACATTCAACCGCCCAATCTTGGGCAGGTGATGAAGATCGATATCTGGGATTTATCAGAACTGAGTACTGAGTAGTCATGACAGGAGGTTATCAAAACATGCCGAAAACTTGCACGCTATACATCTCTGGTGCTAACTGCCTGGTCCTGTCATTGCATATAAGTCTGTCATTTCCGAATGATAGGTAAATCGTACGTAATGATATCGACTTGTTGAGGGGCGTTTGTGTTAAATGCCGTCTGAATGCAGAAGTTGGAGCTTGAATCCGTCTCTGCATGATGGAGATGGGAGCTATACCAATGAAAACCTCAGATATCACATCTTGCGGGCGTTGGTGGAATCTCACCTGATATGTTGACGACTTGAGTGTATCAGCTTCATCTCGTCTGGAGAAACGGGGTAGAGACTTGGATTTGTGTAATGCCTGCCTGCGACATAAAATTTTGACAATGTGACAAAGATCCTTCAGTCTTCCAAACCTTCTGCTCGCTTTAATACAGATCGCAGTTGGGACCAATTAAATCAATGCGAAAGCGGTGAGATCAAATTAGAGGGCAGGGCACTGCATGCGACCTCCAGGATAATCCCATGCGGTATAGGGTACGGTTGAAAATTCACCACGACTTTTCAACAGCTGTTTATAAACAGACGCCCTCAGGCCATTGAATTTTTGAAGGTTCTTCACCTTCCTGGCCAGTTCCTTGCTTCCTGGACAGGATGGCAGCATGAGGCTCCAGGGACTGATCAAGCCTCACCAGTGATACCGTGGATCTCATCATTGAATGCAGGCGTCGTGCAGTAATTTCTGGCACAGCAAGTGCCTGCCCGAGTCATTGCCCAAGTAATGTGATCAGTACTTCTTCAGTCTTGATCTGTAGGTTGGCACAAGTGCGTGCTTACCGATGCATTAGGGTACGGTTGAAAAGTCACTATTTTTCAACCGCTGTTAAAAATACCTGTTGATAAATCTAGTTAATACCAACTATAAGTTGAAAAGTGTTTAAAACACCTATCAATACATTACTGGCCTGAGGGCGTCTGTTTATAAACAGCTGTTGAAAAGTCGTGGTGAATTTTCAACCGTACCCTATACCGCATAGACTGAAGAAGTACTGATCACATTATACTTGGGCAATGACTCGGGCAGGCACTTGCTGTGCCAGAAATTACTGCACGACGCCTGCATTCAATGATGAGATCCACGGTATCACTGGTGAGGCTTGATCAGTCCCTGGAGCCTCATGCTGCCATCCTGTCCAGGAAGCAAGGAACTGGCCAGGAAGGTGAAGAACCTTCAAACACTGCAGTAAGACTCGGAACGACCCGGGTGCATGGGTTGAGGGATATAATAGATGCTCTGAGAATGCTTGAACTTCGCCGCAAAACGCCCCGTGGTACTACTATGTACAACCGTGACGAAGTCACTGGTGAAGGTGGGGGCCGCAGCTAAATACGGTACTCTGAGCAAAGATACTGGTTGTTGACAATCTTTGGTTTGTACTGAGTGATCTAGCTTGCACGCCAACGATGGCCATCACATTTTGAAATCCCAGACTGGTTCTTTGAGAGCCACTGCCCCCTTCGAGCCACACATGAAGGCATGTGCCACCCGATGGAGCCGGTGGGAAGTAAAGCCAATGCCCTTATGCTGTGGAGCCTGGCACTGTGGCAGCCTGCAGGGCATTCAAGTTGTTCCGGCCCGTTATCCCACCTCAGGCAGCAGTTTTAAATTTCACACGTTGAGGTAGGAGGTCCTCCTCAAGCGCTCAAAGGCAACGCGAGGTATCCTAGAGCCATCATGGAGGTGGAGCACGCGAGCAGCCTGGCACTGGCATGGCACTGGCAGGCAACGAGATATTATTTTTAGAACGGATCCTAAATTAGATTGGAGAATCATAGTAGAAACCCGGCTGAAAGCCTACCTTTTACCTCCGAAAACTGCTGCCTGAGGTGTGAGCTCCCCGGTGTTGATATTTCCACCAGCAGTGACAACCCATCGAGCATCCCTTTATACCCCCACGCAAGTACTTCCTGCTCACAAACATCCTGTGCCTCTCAATTTCCTTACCCGCTTTTAGGTCCCATTGACGAGTTGTCCTATCGCTTGACCCGCTAATTATTTCCTTCCCGTCCGGAAAGTAGGATATGGATCTGTGCCTTTGTGGCCCTTCAAGGTCAGCACGGGTGTCAGAGTCGATGTCTTTGCTGCTGCAGTAGGCTGTTGCGATATGGAGATCATGTCCCGTTTCTCCACCAGCGAGGTTTAGCAGATGCGGACGATGTTCTATTTGAGAGTATTCGAGGGACCGTCAGTGAGATCTTCTCGTATGCTGTGGCTTGACGCTGAAAGTTATTTCGAAGGATGTCTAACTACTGGCAGCTGGTACACTTTACCTGCCGATGCCGATCATTAGTTCGTCAGCCCTGAAAGTTCGGGTTACTGATGTTACCTAGAGGCTAGTAAATCGGGGGAAGAGTGAGCGATTCAGTTGATTGAATGTGCGTGCGTCTGGCAACCTTTTCTTGTACTTCCTAACATGTCCCTGCCCCCTTCAGCATAGTGCCTGTGCATTGCATAGCGTTTATTTTTACCCGCTGCCTCGTGTCTATTAAATCTGCTTGCTTTTTTGTGGTCATCTCGTTGCCGCCGATATATCGAGTTCGTTGTGTAGTTGACAAGGAACTAGAAGTTCAAAGTCATAATTTGCAGCTGCGATACACGTCCTTTTCTGGCTCCATCATGATGAGCTATCTATGGAAAGGCGCTTTCATGAAGTTCAGGGAAGCTGAGTTATATCAGTGTACAATGTGATGGAATAGAATGTACAATATTGGTATCGACCAGAGGTAGGAATTACCCAGACATACTTGCAACATGATACCAAAGATATCGCTCTGCTCGCTCGGTCGTGCTGAAGAGCCATCCTCCTTCTCTGGTACAAATAGCTCGGGAGCCATCCATCGTATATTGCCTTTGAGGGTAGAAGTCCAGGAAGCCTGTGAGGCGCTTATGACCTCCGAATACGAGGCAGGAGGAAGCAGGGGGGGAACAATGGCGGTAGGAGTCGACAACCAAGCAGCAATCCTTGCTACAACGGCGTTCCAATCCAGACCGGGTCACCATCTAGTAGACCACATTCCACGACGACCTGCGCAAACTGCTACCACACAAGGACGGCAGAAAACTCGTGATCAGATGGTCGCCAGGCCATCATGGCATAGCAGGAAACGAGGCAGCGGACGAGGAAGCAAAGAGAGCCGCGGCAGGAGACTCCTCAGCCACGAAGAAATTCCCCAAATCTCTCCTAGCAAGAAACGGCGCAATCAGAACCCTTCCGCAAAGCAAATCGGCGCTGAAACAGCACTTCTACGGCAAGATCAAGGCCGAAGCAGTCAACATCATGCAAGAACCACCCCGCTTCGCTCACCTGCAATCCATCGACCACACCGCCCCATCCAAGAAGTTCGCAAGCAAGATCGAAGACCTACCAAGGAAACACGGAACGCTAATATTCCATCTACGCACCGGCCACATCGCTCTCAACAAACACCTTCACCGCATAGCCAGAGTGCAATCAGCAGCATGTCAGGAATGCAACACACACGAAGAAACCGTCCATCACTTCCTACTAGTCTGCCCGAAATACGCCAGACAACGCAACGAGCTCAGCATGGAAGTAGGACCGCGACAGCTCAACGTCAAATACTTGCTAAGCGAGGGAAAAAGAATTAGAGCGACACTCAAGTTTCATCGCGCACACCAGAAGATTAGAACAAAACCTTCGGAGACGTCACCCCCCCTAAGGAAAAAGAATGAGGAAAAGAGGAAGAGAAAGCCATCAAACGAGAAGAAAACCAACCAACCAATTTGTACTACACTAACACAACGCCTTAAGACGGCGTCACCGTCCTCGCTCATGCACGGACCCATTGCACAGCATAGACCACACAAACATAGAATAGACGCAGCATAGTATAATACTGTACGTAGTGTCCACCATAGGGCTCCGCCCCAAAGGACAATAAACAAGGAAAAAAAAAAAAAAAAAAC